>NC_140994.1:5881028-6173880 GCF_052327205.1 Somniosus microcephalus | reverse complement strand
AATCTATATTTCATATCATTTAATCCCCATTACCACACACAAAGTGGGAAAAATAAATCAATAGTTAGGAATCAAGATGGCCGCCACTCACCTCAGCTCAGAAGGATTAGGCCCGCCCACACACGCAATGAAACGCCCTCCGTGACGCACCGATTGGTCAACCATCACGTCACTCAACGCTATCCCCTGGGATTGGTCAACCATCACATCACTCAACGCCATCCCCTGCACGATTGGTCAACCATCACGTCACCCAACGCTAATGAGTGGAGTTGTCAATTTTTTGAACGTTTTTTGTATACTGTCCAAACAATTTTTGTCTGACCAAGAAGTAAATACGCCTATGACACTTCCATAATCATAAGCTTTCTTTTGATATAACATATGTGTAGGTATGCTTTATACGTATAGAGGACATACAGACAGACAGACAGACGAACCGCTTTATTGTGTGTTACTGGGTATAACACTCTGTGTATATATTGTATAATAACACACCGTGTGTTACTGGGTATAACGCTCCTGTATATATAATGGGCCAGATATTGCTATGAAGAGAATGGTGAGGCAAACAGCGCTTACCGTTATTTACATGCAAATCAGGACAACTCCTCCATAAAGTGCGTGAAAACGGTGTCTCACCATCTGGCTTCCCATTCAAATGTATTGAACTGCGTGAAGTTCCTGTACTGACATCGTAGATACGGACTAAATTCGCCACAAAAAGTTAAGTTAGGTCAATCCAGTCTAAGTACCCTTCGAATGGTGCAGTAAGTCTTCATTAGTGCCAAACAACCTCTCTGGCACTGAAAATTAACATTAACAAGTGTGAAGTCTCATTCCTCCAGATTTTAATTATTTGTTGGAGATTTTTAAATTTTCTATAATTTTTTTTGTACTTTATCTTTCAGTCTCTTTTTTTTCCTCTCTCTCTCTCTCTTAACCCAATCTTTCTTTCCCTTTCTGCACCTATTTGAGCTGGAATTAACTATTCGAACTGACATTTCCTGGTTCAGACTCTGCGCTGCTCTTCAATCTGATTGGTTAAGGAGATGCACACAGGTTCCAGATGCCCTGTAGAGGGCACCGTGTCGTTTGGATGTCCTGCTGACAGCGACTTGCCGTGCAAAGCCCCATGGAAAGTCTATCAGCGAGTGCAAGTCGAAAGGTTTGCCGCTCAGAGCAAAGTACGGCTCAACAAATGGTAGAAGCGTCAGTAGGAGAGCATTTTGGTGACAGTGACCATAATTCGGTGAGATTTAAGGTAGTCATGGAAAAGGACAAAGATGGACCGGAAATAAAGGTTCTAAATTGGGGGAAGGCCGATTTTAATATGATAAGGCAGGATCTGGCCAATGTGGACTGGGATCAACTACTTGTAGGAAAATCCACATTAGAGCAGTGGGAGTCTTTCAGAAAGGAAATAGAGTACAACGCCAACATGTTCCCGTAAAGGTCAAGGGTGGGACCAACAAGCCCAGGGAACCCTGGATGTCAAGGGATATACAAGAATGGATTAGGAAAAAAAGGAGGCATTTGGCAGATCCAAAGGACTAAAAACAGTGGAAGCCCTAGAGGAGTATAGAAAGTACAGGGGGGTACTAAAAAAAGAAATTAGGAGAGCGAAGAGGGGGCATGAAAAAACACTGGCAGACAAAATAAAGGAAAATCCCAAGGTGTTTTATAAGTATATTAAGGGCAAGAGGATAACCATGGAAAGAGTAGGGCCCATTAGGGACCAAAGTGGCAAACTGTGTGTAGAGCCGGAAGATGTAGGTGAGGTTTTAAATGAATATTTTGCACCTGTGTTCACTATGGAGAAGGACGATGTAGGCATAGAAATCAGGCAGGAGGATTGTGATATACTTGAACAAATTAGCACCGAGAGGGAGGAGGTACTAGCGGTTTTAGCAGGCTTAAAAGTGGATAAATCCCCAGGCCCAGACGAGATGTATCCCAGGCTACTGTGTGAGGCAAGGGAGGAGATTGCAGGGGCTCTGACACAAATTTTCAGAATCTCTCTGGCCACAGGGGAGGTGCCAGAGGACTGAAGGACAGCTAATGTACTGCCATTATTCAAGAAGGACAGTAGGGATAAACCTGGAAATTACAGGCCAGTGAGCCGAACATCAGTGGTAGGAAAATTATTGGAAAAGATTCTGAGGGACAGAATTAGTCTCCACTTGGAGAGGCAAGGATTAATCAAGGATAGTCAGCATGGCTTTGTCAGGGGGAGATCATGTCTAACCAATTTGTTGAATTTTGAGAGGGGGTGACTAGGTGTGTGGATGAGGGTAGTGCAGTTGATGTAGTCTACATAGACTTCAGTAAGGCTTTTGACAAAGTCCCGCATGGGAGACTGGTCAAGAAGGTAAGAGTCCATGGGATCCAGGGCAATTTGGCACATTGGATCCAAAATTGGCTTAGTGGCAGGAGGCAGAGGGTGATGGTCGAAGGTTGTTTTTGCGACTGGAAGCCTGTGTCCAGTGGTGTACCGCAGGGATCGGTGTTGGGTCCCTTGCTGTTTGTAGTGTACATTAATGATTTAGATATGAATGTAGGAGGTATGATCAGTGAGTTCGCAGATGACATGAAAATTGGTGGAGTGGTAAATAGCGAGGAGGGAAGCCTCAGGCTACAGGACGATATAGACGGGTTGGTCAGATGGGCAGAACAGTGGCAAATGGAAGTTAACCCCGAAAAGTGTGAGGTGGTGCATTTTGGGAGGACTAACAAGGCAAGGGAATACACAATGAATGGTAGGACCCTAGGAAGGACAGAGGATCAGAGGGACCTCGGTGTGCATGTACATAGATCCCTGAAGGCAGCAGGACAGGTAGATAAGGTGGTTAAAAAGGCATATGGGATACTTGCCTTCATTAGCCGAGGCATAGAATATAAGAGCAGGGAGCTTATGATGGAGCTGTACAAAACGCTAGCTAGGCCACAGCTGGAATACTGTGTGCAGTTCTGGTCGCCACACTATAGGAAGGATGTGATTGCAGTAGAGAGGGTGCAGAGGAGATTCACCAGGATGTTAGCGCTTCAGCTATGAAGAGAGACTGGACAAGCTGGGGTTGTTTTTCTTAGAGCAGAGAAGGCTGAGGGGGGATCTGATTGAGGTGCACAAAATTATGAGGGGCATAGATAGGGTAGATAGAAAGGAACTTTTCCCCTTAGTAAGGAGGTCAATAACCAGGGGGCATAGTTTCAAGGCAAGGGGCAGGAGGTTTAGAGGGGATTTGAGGAAAAACTTTTTCACCCAAAGGGTGGTTGCAATCTGAAACTCACTGCCTGAAAGGGTGGTAGAGGCAGGAACCCTCACAACATTCAAGAAGCATTTAGATGAGCACTTGAAACGCCATAGCATACAAGGCTGTGGACCAAGTGCTGGAAAATGGGATTAGAATCGACAGGGCTTGATGGCCGGCGCAGACACAATGGGCTGAAGGGCCTCTTTCTGAGCTGTATGACTCTATGGCCTAGAAATTCACTGGCGCCCCGCCCCGGAAGGAGTTGCGAGTGCCCGCCGGAAATTCAGTTCCAGCGCCCCAAATGGAAGCGCGGCGCTACTCGAGGCACCCCGCATCTCTCTTGGGGCGCTGCAACTGAAAATCGCAGCACACGCTGCGGCACGGCGTGCTGCGGTACTGCAGGCCTTCCTCCCCTTCTTAAAGGGGAGGGGCCTGCTGCAGCACGATCGGAGATCGCGAGTGCCGGCAAAAGAGCCTGGCGCCGAGGAGAAATGCCGGGCTCTTGGGACACAGCCGGCACAACGCGGGGGGGGGGGGGGGGGCTCAGGAGGCGGGGACAGCAGCGCGAAGAGGTGCTGGCAGGCAGCCAGCAAAAGAAATGGCCGCCCCGCACCTCAGCGCCTCTACCGCCGCAGGTAGGCCCCACTGAGCCGGTCGCAAATTGCGACCGGTGTTAAAGCAGGGGGCGCCACCAAATTTGGCGATCGGGGTGGTAGCGGGGCGCTGCGCACACCGATGACGTCATCGGTGGCAGCGCAGCGCTAACGGCTAGCGCCGCCATTAGCACCCCGCTAAATTTAGCGGGAGGCGTGGCCAGTGGCGCTAAACCCACTAAGTGCCCTCTTTGGGCACTAACGTGTGGCGCAGGCCACTGAATTTCTAGGCTTATGACTAACATAATAACGCAATCCCTTGGAAATGGAATGGGGCTTGACCACGCGACATCCTGACTCAGAGTCGAGAGTTCTACCAGTTGTTGAATATTAAATTGCTAACAGGTTTATTAAACAGTAAATAGTTAAGCAATCAGAAGCCAAAGCACACCATAGGTTTACAGCAGCTACTGGCTTCGTGAACCCTCCTCGGAAGCTAGAGTGTAACAAACCTTTACAATCACTAATGTTAAGTCTGAATGCAAACTGGAATGAGCCCACGGTTCCTGAATATGAACCTTTAAATGGCGGCTCGCTGTGGACCCCCCATGATTCTCTGTCCATCGATGTCACTCTGCCAATTTCAGATGGACAAACCTAATTTGAACAAGTTAACAAAATCTTTTTAATAAATTGATCAGTGCAGAAGAAATGTAAACATGTCTCTCTTGATCGGAGTTGTCAATCAAACATATATACAAAAAAAAACCCAGAAGGTGCTGGTGTTTGAATTGAATGGCAGAAGGTGCTGGTATTTGAATTGAATGGCCGTCCCGCAGATACCTGACACAGGAGTTAACATCCTGGGGCTTTGTGTTTCAAAACAAGATGGGCCATTTTCAGCTTTTAATCCCATATGTACTATGAGGGAAAGAAAGAAGCCAAAAACATGATACGTCATAAACAAAAATGCCACACTGACATAAATTTACCCGGACTTAATCACCGATTGCTTACCATTAAATAATACCAATGAGCTCGCCCAATAGTGTAGAGGGAGCTTTACTCTGTATCTAACCTGTGCTGTACCTGCCCTAGGAGTGTTTGATGGGACAGTGAAGAGGGAGCTTTACTCTGTATCTAACCCGTGCTGTACCTGCCCAGGGAGTGTTTGATGCGACAGTGTAGAGGGAGCTTTACTCTGTATCTAACCCGTGCTGTACCTGCCCTGGGAGTGTTTGATGGGACAGTGTAGAGGGAGCTTTACTCTGTATCTCACCTGTGCTGTACCTGCCCTAGGAGTGTTTGATGGGACAGTGCAGAGGGAGCTTTACTCTGTATCTAACCCCGTGCTGTACCTGCCCTGGGAGTGTTTGATGGGACAGTGCAGAAGGAGCTTTACTCTGTATCTAACCTGTGCTGTCCCTGCCCTGGGAGTGTTTGATGGGACAGTGTAGAGGGAGCTTTACTCTGTATCTAACCCGTGCTGTACCTGCCCTAGGAGTGTTTGATGGGACAGTGCAGAGGGAGCTTTACTCTGTATCTAACCCATGCTGTCCCTGCCCTGGGAGTGTTTGATGGGACAGTGTAGAGGGAGCTTTACTCTGTATCTAACCCGTGCTGTACCTGCCCTGGGAGTGTTTGATGGGACAGTGTAGAGGGAGCTTTACTCTGTATCTAACCCGTGCTGTACCTGCCCTGGGAGTGTTTGATGGGACAGTGCAGAGGGAGCTTTACTCTGTATCTAACCCCGTGCTGTACCTGCCCTGGGAGTGTTTGATGGGACAGTGTAGAAGGAGCTTTACTCTGTATCTAACCCCATGCTGTACCTATCCCGGGATTGTTTGATGAGACAGTGTAGAAGGAGCTTTACTCTGTATCTAACCCGTGCTGTACCTATCCCGGGATTGTTTGATGAGACAGTGTAGAGGGAGCTTTACTCTGTATCTAACCCGTGCTGTACCTGCCCTGAGAGTGTTTGATGAGACAGTGTAGAAGGAGCTTTACTCTGTATCTAACCCGTGCTGTACCTATCCCGGGATTGTTTGATGAGACAGTGTAGAGGGAGCTTTACTCTGTATCTAACCCGTGCTGTACCTGCCCTGGGAGTGTTTGATGAGACAGTGTAGAGGGAGCTTTACTCTGTAACTAACCCGTGCTGTACCTGCCCTGAGAGTGTTTGATGGGACAGTGTAGAGGGAGCTTTACTCTGTATCGAACCCGTGCTGTACCTGCCCTGGGAGTGTTTGATGAGACAGTGTAGAGGGAGCTTTACTCTGTAACTAACCCGTGCTGTACCTGCCCTGGGAGTGTTTGATGGGACAGTGTAGAGGGAGCTTTACTCTGTATCTAACCCCGTGCTGTACCTGCCCTGGGAGTGTTTGATGGGACAGTGTAGAGGGAGCTTTACTCTGTAACTAACCCGTGCTGTACCTGCCCTGGGAGTGTTTGATGGGACAGTGTAGAGGGAGCTTTACTCTGTATCGAACCCGTGCTGTACCTGCCCTGGGAGTGTTTGATAGGACAGTGTAGAGGGAGCTTTACTCTGTATCGAACCCGTGCTGTACCTGCCCTGGGAGTGTTTGATGGGACAGTGTAGAGGGAGCTTTACTCTGTAACTAACCCGTGCTGTACCTGCCCTGGGAGTGTTTGATGGGACAGTGTAGAGGGAGCTTTACTCTGTAACTAACCCGTGCTGTACCTGCCCTGGGAGTGTTTGATGGGACAGTGTAGAGGGAGCTTTACTCTGTATCTAACCCGTGCTGTACCTATCCCGGGATTGTTTGATGGGACAGTGTAGAGGGAGCTTTACTCTGTATCGAACCCGTGCTGTACCTATCCCGGGATTGTTTGATGGGACAGTGTAGAGGGAGTTTTTCAGTGTTTAACTGGACTGAAAATAGTGTAGTTTTACCCTGCACCTAGCCATTGAGAGATTGTTTTGCACTAACACAAGAAAAACACTTAATTCTCCAGCACTAACATTATTAGTGGTATGGTAGCATAGTGGTTATGTTACTGGACCAGTAACCCAGAGGCCAGGACTAATAATCTGGAGACGCAAGTTCAAATCCCAACCACGGCAGTTTGGGAATTTAAATTCAGTTAATTAAATAAATCTGGAATTAAAAGCTTGTAACGGTGACCATGAAACCACAATGAATTGTTGCGAAAACTCTCAGTATCACTTTCAAGTCCCTTGCTCCACTCTGTCTTTGTGATGTCTTACAGCCTTGTGCCCCACCTGCTCTAACACTAGGTCAATGCTCGTCACCTTCTCCACCACTGGTGGCCACTCAGCCACTATGATCCTGTCCTCTGGTGCTCCCTCTGCCGTGATAATTCCCAACCTGCTTCTAAAAACATCCTCAAAGCTCAACTCTTCAACCTTGCTTTTGGTGTTTGCCTCGGAGTCAGAAGGTCGTGAAGTCCCTCTCCAGAGATCGGAGCACATAATCCAAGCCTACACTCCCCGTGCAGTACTGTGAGACAGCTGCACTGTCGGAGATGCACTCTTTTGGATGTGACATAAGAAATAGGAGGAGTCGGTCATTCATCCCCTCGAGCCTGCTCCACCATTCAATAAGATCATGGCTGATCTTCGACCTCAACTCCACCTTCCCGCACTATCCCCATATCCCTTGATTCCCCGAGAGTCCAAAAATCTGTCTATTTCAGCCTTGAATATACTCAAAAGACTGAGCGTGCACAGCCCTCTGGGGTAGAGAATTCCAAAGATTCACAATCCTCTGAGTGAAGAAATTCCTCCTCATCTCAGTCCTAAATGGCCGACCCCTTATCCTGAGACTATGCCCCCTAGTTCTAGACTCTCCAGCCAGGGGAAACAACTGATCAGCATCTACCCTGTCAATTCCTCTCAGAATCTTATATGTTTCAATGAGATCATCTCTCATTCTTCTAAACTCCAGAGAGTATCGGCCCAATCTACTCAATCTCTCCTCATAGGACAGCCCTCTCATCCCAGGAATCAATCTAGTGAACCTTCGTTGCACCGCCTCTAAGGCAAGTATATCCTTCCTTAGTTAAGGAGACCAAAACTGTGCCCAGTACTCCAGGTGTGGTCTCACCAGGGCCCTGTACAATTGTTGCTTGCTGTACCTGCATGTTAGCTCTGTGTTTCTTGTACTAGGACACCCAAATCTCTCTGAACACCAACATTTAATAGTTTCTTACCATTTAAAAAATAATCTGTTTTTCTATTCTTCCTACCAAAGTGAATAACTTTACATTATAGTCCGTCTGCCACCTTATTACCCACTCAATTAACCTGTCTGTATCCCTTTACAGGCTCCTTGTGTCCTCCTCACAACTTACTTTCCCACCTAGCTTTGTATCAGCAAACTTGGATATATTGCACTCAGTCCCTTCATCCAAGTCATTAATATAGATTGTAACTAGTTGAGGCCCCAGCACTGATTCTTGCGGCACCCCCCTAGTTACAGCCTGCTAACTGAAAAATGACCTGCTAATTCCTACTCTCTGTTTTCTGCCTGTTAACCAATCCTCTATCCATGCTACTATATTACCCCCAACCCCATGAGCCCTTATCTTGTGTAATAATCTTTTATGTGGCACCTTATCAAATGCCTTTTGGAAATCCAAATATACTACATCCACTGGTTCCCCTTTATCTACCCTGCTAGTTATATTCTCAAAAAACTCTTAACAAATTTGTTAAACATGATTTCCCTTTCATAAAACCATGTTGACTCTGCTTAATCATAGTTTGATTTTCTAAGTACCCTGTTACCACTTCCTTAATAATGGATTCCAGCATTTTCCCAACGACTGATGTCAGGCTAACTGGCCTATAGTTCCCGGTTTTCTCTCTCTCCCTCCTTTCTTGAATAGCGGGGTTACATTTGCTACCTTCCAATCCACTGGGACTGTTTCTGAATCTAGGGAGTTTTGGAAGATCACAACCAATGCATCCACTATCTCTGCAGTCACCTCTTTTAGAACCCTGGGATGTAGGCCATCAGCTCCAGGGGATTTGTCGACTTTTAATCTCATTCGTTTCTCGAGTACTTTTTCTCTACTGATATTAATTACTTTAAGTTCCTCGCTCTCATTAACCCTTGGCTTCCCACTATTTCTGGTATGCTTTTTGTGTCTTCTACTGTGAAGACAGATACAAAATATTTGTTTAAAGTCTCTGCCATTTCCTTATTCCCCATTATAATTTCACCTGTCTCAGCCTCTAAGGGACCAACGTTTACTTTTGCTACTCCCTTCCTTTTTACATTCTTGCAGAAGCTCTTACAATCTTTTTATATTTCTTGCTAATTTTCTCTCATTCTATTTTCTCCCTTTTATAATCTTTTTTGCTCAACCTTTGCTGGTTTCTAAAGCTCTCCCAATCCTCAGGTTTACTAATATTCTTCGCAACATTATAAGCCTCTTCTTTTAAACTAATACTATCCTTAACCTCTTTAGTTAGCCACGGATGGATCACTTTTCCCGTGGAGTTTTTATTTCTCAATGGAATGTATATTCGTTGAGAATTTTGGAATATTTCTTTAAATGATTGCCACTGCTTATCTACTGTCATACCTTTTAATCCAATTTCCCAATCTACCTTAGCTAACTCGCCCCTCATAACTACGTAATTGGTTTTGTTTAAGTTTAAGACTCCAGTGCCAGACTTAAGGTCACTTTCAAACTCAATGTGAAATTCTATCATATTATGATCACTGTTCCCTAGAGGATCCTTTACTATAAGTTTACTAATTAACCCTGTCTCATTACACAAAACAAGATCTAAAATCGCCTGTTCCCTGGTTGGTGCCATGACATACTGTTCTAGGAAACTGTCCCGAATACATTCCATGAACTCGTCCAACAGACTACCTTTGCCAATTTGATTTGCCCAATCTATATGCAGATTAAAGCCCTCCCCCCCCACGATTATTGTATTACCGTTGTTACAAGCTCCTATTATCTCTTGATTAATACTCTGTCTAATGGTATAGCTACTGTTTGGGGGCCTATAAACTACTCCCACCAGTGTTTTCTGCCCCATGTTATTTCTTATCTCCACCCAGACTGATTCTACTTCCTGATCTTCTGAGCCGAGATCCTTTCTCAATACTGACCTTATGTCATCCTTATTTATCAGGGTTTCCCCTCCTCCTGTTCCAGTCTGCCTGTCTTTTTGATAAGTCAAGTACCCTGGAATATTTAGCTCCCAACCTTGGATACCTTGCAACCATGTCTCTGTAATGGCTATTAGATCATACCCATTTATCATTATTTGTGCCACTAATTTGTCTATCTTGTTTCGAATGCTTTGTGCATTCAGGTAAAGAGCCTTTAGTTTTAACATTTTACCATTATTCCCTGTTTTCATCTTACTCACTGATGCACGATTACCTTTAAACTCTCTGTCCCTTCCTGTCACACAGTTTAACTGAGTCCCTGTCTGCCCTCAGGTGGGCGTGAAAGATCCCATGGCACTATTTTGAAGAACAGGGGCGTTCTCCCGGTGTCCTGGGCCAATATTTATCCCTCAACCAACATCATTAGAACGGACTATCTGGTCATTTATTTCATTGCTGTTTGTGGGAGCTTGCTGTGTGCAAAATTGGCTGCCGCATTTCCTACATTACAACAGTGACTACACTTCAAAAAAAAGTAATTAATTGGTTTTACAGCGCTTTGGGACATTCTGAGGTTGTGAAACGTGGTATAGAAATACAAATTCTTTTTGCTATTAGTTTCTCCCCCCCCCCCCCCCCAACCCTGTCCATTTGCCCCTTACCCGCTCCTGATCAGCATCCGTCATTCTCTTCCTTCATGGAAAGTGCTTTGTAACGTCTTCCTGGATGTGAGGAATGCGATGGAAATGCAAGTTGCTGTTACCCCTTCCCTCTCCCAATCCCCAATAACAGGGAATAACTCTACAACAACAAGTTGTATTTATACAGCACCCTTCACACAGTAAAACTTTCCAAGGTGCTTCACAGGAGTGTTATCGAACAAAATTTGACACCGAGCCACATAAGGGGATATTAGGGCAAATGACCAAAGGCTTGGTCAAAGAGGGAGGTTTTAAAGGAGCGTCTTAAAGGAGGAAAGAGAGGCGGAGAGGTTTAGGGAGGGAATTCCAGAGCTTAGGGCTGATCTAGTAAACTACTATTCTCCATCATTCAAACTGCTTACAGTTCAAACACTCTCCACATTGGGGTGGAGCTTTGTGTTAAATGTTGCTATTAGACTGGCTTGCTGTATCAGTGGTTGTTTCATCTGAGAATACCTTTACAAGTTGCTGCTATTGGCACAGTACATTATTTCCCTAAATTCTCCATTTTTCTTACCCTGGTCCCCTCGGGTCTCACAGCGAAGGCAGAAAGGCATGCGACCACCTCTCAGGCCACCGCTCATAAACACCAAAGTTATGGAGGGCGAGAGCAACCCAGGGATGAGACGCTTGATTTACCTTTCTACCTTTTGCTTTCAGATCCCAACCCCCGCCCAACCTAACCACCTCCATTTGCCCCTTACAGCATCCATCATTTGAGCTCATCTAACACTCGGCTGCCCTGTGTTTATTAGGGACCAAAGTGGCAATCTGTGTGTAGAGCCGGAAGACATAGGTGAGGTTTTAAATGAATATTTTGCATCTGTGTTCACTATGGAGAAGGACATTGTAGGCATAGAAATCAGGCAGGGGGATTGTGATATACTTGAACAAATTAGCATCGAGAGGGAGGAGGTACTAGCGGTTTTAGCGGGCTTAAAAGTGGATAAATCCCTAGGCCCAGACGAGATGTATCCAAGGCTGCTGTGTGAGGCAAGGGAGGAGATTGCAGGGGCTCTGACACAAATTTTCAGAACCTCTCTGGCCACAGGGGAGTTGCCAGAGGACTGGAGGACAGCTAACGTAGTACCATTATTCAAGAAGGTTAGTAGGGATAAACCAAGGAATTACAGGCCAGTGAGCCTAACATCAGTGGTAGGGAAGTTATTGGAAAAGATTTTGAGGGACAGAATGAGTCTCCACTTGGAGAGGCAAGGATTAATCAAGGATAGTCAGCATGGCTTTGTCAGGGGCAGATCATGTCTAACCAATTTGATTGAATATTTCGAGGGGGTGACTAGGTGTGTGGATGAGGGTAGTGCAGTTGATGTAGTCTACATGGACTTCAGTAAGGCTTTTGACAAAGTCCCACATGGGAGACTGGTCAAGAAGGTAAGAGCCCATGGGATCCAGGGCAATTTGGCACATTGGATCCAAAATTGGCTTAGTGGCAGGAGGCAGAGGGTGATGGTCGAAGGTTGTTTTTGTGACTGGAAGCCTGTGTCCAGTGGTGTACCGCAGGGATTGGTGCTGGGTCCCTTGCTGTTTGTAGTGTACATTAATGATTTGGATATGAATGTAGGAGGTATGATCAGTAAGTTCGCAGATGACACGAAAATTGGCGGAGTGGTAAATAGCGAGGAGGGTAGCCTCAGGCTACAGGACAATATAGGCGGGTTGGTCAGATGGGCAGAACAGTGGCAAATGGAATTTAACCCTGAAAAGTGTGAGGTGATGCATTTTGGGAGGACTAACAAGGTAAGGGAATACACAATGAATGGTAGGACCCTAGGAAGGACAAAGGATCAGAGGGGCCTTGATGTGCATGTACATAGATCCCTGAAGGCAGCAGGGCAGGTAGATAAGGTGGTTAAGGCGGCATATGGGATACTTGCTTTCATTAACCGAGGCATAGAATATAAGAGCAGGGAGGTTATGATGGAGCTGTACAAAATGCTAGTTAGGCCACAGCTGGAATACTGTGTGCAGTTCTGGTCGCCACACTATAGGAAAGATGTGATTGCATTAGAGAGGGTGCAGAGGAGATTCACCAGGATGTTACCTGTGCTGGAGCGTTTCAGCTATGAAGAGAGACTGGACAGGCTGGGGTTGTTTTCCTTAGAGCAGAGAAGGCTGAGGGGGGATCTGATTGAGGTGTACAAAATTATGAGGGGCAGAGATCAAGTCGACAGAAAGGAACTTTTCCGCTTAGTAGAGGGGTCAATAACCAGGGGGCATAGTTTCAAGGTAAGGGGCAGGAGGTTTAGAGGGGATTTGAGGAAAAACTTTTTCACCCAGAGGGTGGTTGGAATCTGGAACTCACTGCCTGAAACGGTGGTAGAGGCAGGAACCCTCACAACATTCAAGAAGCATTTAGATGAGCACTTGAAACGCCATAGCATACAAGGCTACGGACCAAGTGCTGGAAAATTGGATTAGAATAGACAGGGCTTGATGGCCAGTGCGGACACGATGGGCCGAAGGGCCTCTTTCTATGCTGTATAACTCTGACTCTATGTGTCCTAACTCGCACCAAGTCCCGTTCACCCATCACCCCCCTGTGCTCGCTGATCTATAATGGCTCCTCGCCCAGCAACGCCTCGATTTTAAAATTCTCATCCTCGTGTTCAAATCTCTCCATGCCCTCAACCCTCCCCATCTCTGCAATCTCCTCCAGCTGCACAGCAGCCCCCCCCCCCCCCGGAGATCTCTGCACTCCTCTAATTCTGAACTCTTGTGCATCCCCAATTTCCGTCGCTCCACCACTGGCGCCGTGCCATTCTGGAGTGAAATCAGGAAGCAATTCTTCACAGAAAGGGCAGTGGAAACCTGGAACTCTCTCCCCCAAAGGGCTGTTGAGGCTGGGGGGGGAGGGGGGGGGCGGTCAACTGGAGCTTTCAAGACTAAGATCGATACATTTTTGTTGGTTAAGGGAACCAAGGGATATGGGGATAGGGCGGGAAAGTGGAGCAGGCTCAAGGGGGCCGTATGGCCTACTCCTGCTCCTATTTCTTATGTTCTTAAGAGATATGGAGCAAAGGTGGGTAAATGGCAATGAGATACAGATCAGCCATGATCTAATTGAATGGCAGAACAGGCTAGAGGGGCTGAATGGCCTCCTCCTGTTCCTATGTAAAAGACTCGCATTGCTATAGCGCCTTTCACAACCACTGGACGTCCCAAAGCGCTTCACAGCCAATGATGTACTTTTTTTTGAAGCGTAGTCACTGTTTTAATGTAGTTATGTGCAGCAGCTAATTTGCACACAGCAAGCTCCCACAATCAGCAATGTGATAATGACCAGATCATTTTTTAAGTGATGTTGAGGGATAAATATTGGCCAGGACACCGGGGATAACTCCCCTGCTCTTCTTCAAAATAGTGCTGATGCGCTATCAATTACTCATAAAAGACTGAGAGTTAGAAGAGTAACTAAAGGCTTTTATTAACAACAGAATGGAGGTCTGCCTCGAGTGGTCGACCGGTCCAGGATACAAAGGGCTGGGGAGCAGTCACCTTTATACTAGGACCTGTGGGAGGAGTCAGCCGAGGCATGTCCAGGCATGTACACAGTGGAATACAAACAGGACAAACAGGAATACAAACAGTGGTTTACCACAAGTGCCATGGTTTTTTTTACATCCACCTGAGGGCAGACAGTTTAACATCTCATCTGAAAGACGGCACCTCTGACAGTGCAGCACTCCCTCAGCACTGCACTGGAGTGTCAGCCCAGATTGTTGTGCTCAAGTCCCTCGAGTCGGATTTGAACCCATGACCTTCTGACTCAGAGGCGAGGGTGCTGCCCACGGAGTCATGTAACAAGATGGAGGGGTTGAATAGCCTCTTGTCCCTGTACCACGATTGTTGGCGGGAGAATCACCAGACGTTTCCCAGGCAGAACGTCAGCTCGGTGTCACCCCTGCCACGCAGCGCAGACCACGAGAGCTCTTCCCCCTGCCTGACCCTCATTTCCCCGAGCACTTGCTACGACCCAACAATGCTCCTCCAGCCTGTGCGACGTCACAAAGGATGGGGCAAAGCTTGCCAGAATAAATATCCGTCTCTGTCAATCACCGGCAAAAAAACACTTTTGCGAAGAGAGCGTGTTCCGAGACATCAGCGAGTGACACGGGAGCACTTTCTCATGTCCTATTACCGATCCGTCAACGCTGAAATTCTCCTCTTATTGTGACAGACTGAGCTGCTCGGCGAGGAAATGCCATCAGGGAATATCAAACACTGCAGAGATATTCTCTCTGATAGAGGTCAAGTCTCTGGTTGGGGAGGGGGAGGGTGGAATCACCGATGCAGGAATGCGACCTTGTATATATTTTTTTCTTTTTTCTTCCGATGGAATCATTTACGGGCCACTTTGCACATGTTCCCTCGGTTCCGAGCTGAGAGATACAATTACAGCCTAGATTGAGCTCTTGGGCAGGGATCCAATTTATGTTTCCATCTCCAAGACAAAAAAAAAAGTCTTTCAAAGCCTGGGGCTGCTACTCGAGCCGAGAGAGCCTGACATTTTTACCACCATGATCCACCATGCCTGTCAGGTGGAATGAGTCTTTTGTCTTGGCTTGCCACTCAAAAGCATTGCATTTACAGCCTCTTAAGCAACACGGGGCTCATCAACCCGGGATATGGATGTCTCTAACCAGCTCCCGTCGAGGGCTGCTTCTGAAACATTGCCCTTTTGCAGGACTTGGTCCCATTCCGCCAGCCAGCGCTGAGAACTAAGGAGCACCAAGTACTCCTCATCTCAAAACCACCAGCCTTTCTCCTCATAACCTTGCATCGCTTTGCTTTCTTTCCACACTTAAAGCAAGGGTAGGGACCAGGGGAAGAAAAATTAGAGCTTTTGTTAAAAAAACATGTATGTTTTTAACCCAGAGTTTCTACTTATGATGTACATACACCTCTCGTCTCTTCCAACACTGATTCCTCCCCTCCCGCAACATACACACGCTATGCCCACCTGTGCCAGGACCCACCTGTGCCATGCTGACTGCCAGGTGCAATGCAGAACAGTCAGGTGATGAGTCTGTAGATGTAAATCTGTATCCCACCATTCTGTGCACTCAGTGCCCCAACACACCAACTCTTCAACAAGTCTTTCAGTAAGATGTGAGAGTTACTCCTTAACTACTGATAGGCATCATATGAACTCCCAGCAAAGCGGTATGGTAGCATAGTGGTTATGTTACTGGACTAGAGGCCTGGATTGATCCAGAGACAAGAGTTGAAATCCCACCACAGCAGCTGGGGAATTTAAATTCAGCTAATCAAATAAAAATCTGGAATTTAAAAAAAGCTAGTGTCAGTAATGGGGACCATGAAACTACCGGATTGTCATAAAAACCCATCTGGTTCACTAATGTCCTTTAGTGAAAGTAATTCTGCCGTCCTTACCCGGTCTGGCCAGGCCCACATATGACTCCAGACCCACAGCAATGTAGTTGACTCTTAACCGCCCTCTGAAGGTGGCTCACCCCCACTACCTCAAGGGGCAATTAGAGATGGGTAATAAATGCTGGCCTTGCCAGCGACGCCCACATCATGTGAATGATTTTTTTTTAATGCTTATAAGCGGCAGTTTTTACAAAGAGGATGGGAAAATTTGACCTGGGCAGATTGCTCATCGCGATGGAAGCCTCAAGTACCAGAAGATATAAATTTAGAGTGAGAGGGGGATTGGGTGGTGCAGTGGGTTAGACACTAACCTTTCGCCTCTGGGTTCAAATCCTTGCTAGGATAAGTCTCGTCTGCCTCTGGCTGCCAGGGTTCCATGTGAAATGGGTTTGGTCAGTCTCAGCACAGCTGGCATCCGTGCCACTCAAATAGGCCCAAGGACAGTTGGTGTTGGAACAAATGCCACTCTGGTGCAGTAAGGAGTGGGCTCGTGAGGCTGGAGCAGAGGCACGTTGGTGAGGCACTGCAGAAGGAGCTTTACTCTGTATCTGTGCTATTGTCCAAGATAGAAAGTGTTTCATTTCCCAACATTTTGCTGAGCATGAAAGGTTAGGAGTAAGAAAGGAAATCAAATGGAACTTTTTCCACTTATGGCTATGGAGTAAATGCCCAGAGAAAGCCATTAAAGAAAGCTAGTATAATTAGGTCAAAGAAACAATGAAAGAAGAGCAGGAAGGATATTGGGAGAAGAAAGGTTGGCAGGGTTGGCACTAATGGTTGCCTTCTCTTCCTAAATATTCTCAAGCTGACGATTGGACAGTTTTCTACATCGTAGACAGCATACGAAATCTCAAACATTCTATAGGTATTGTGACCGAACACATCTCTAATGCATAATTGGGATCAATCTGAACCTAACCCGCCCGTTGTGAAACTGATGAGATCGGGGGCAACGCTGCTTTTATACCCTGCCTGATTTTACTCTCCACTGAAGTCAAGTGTGATCTTGGGCGAGGTGTAAAACCAGCGTTCCACCTGTTCCCGTGGGTTTCCTGCCCCGGCGAGCGAGGTTAAAATGACCCCCCCGAGGTGACTGGGGTCTGTAAGCCTAGTAGCCCAGTGCTCTCATACACTGCAGTACAGGTATGGAAGGAGGTCCACACCTGCCACAACCACACACTAGGAGTTCCAGCATTCAATGGCTTGACACCTTGGCTCCTCCATTGGCCAAGTGAATAAAGGCAACATCTGGTATGAACCAAAGCCAGACAGACTTGGAGGCTCCCAGGTTTGATCTTTGGTCAGGAGGTTCAGCTGGTCTCAGCAACCCAGGGAGGCCAGGATTCCTGCTTCCAGTAAGCCTGAACATTGGGAAAGGTCAGAATTAGGCTTGGCTCGGACATCCTTTTGTGCTTTCCTCCCCCACCCCCCACTTGTGAGGGATCCAAAACTAGGGGCCAGAAACATAAGATGTCATTAATAAATCCAATAAGGAAAAACTTCTTTACCTAGAGAGTGACGAGAATGTGGAACGCGCTACCACGTAGATGCATTTAAGGGGAAGCTAGAGAAGTACATGAGGGAGAAAAGAATAGAAGGGCATGTTGACAGGGTGAGATGAAGAGGGGTGGGAGGAGGCTCATGTGGAGCATAAACACCGCTGGCACGGACCAGTTGGGCCGAATGGTCTGTTTCTGTGCTGTAAAATTCTACGAAATCCTCCAATAGTGTGCCGCCACTCACTGCCAAGTTGGCATCCATGGAATCATACCCAGCAGGGCTCAGTGGCTTTGGGAAAGGTAGGCAGTTGGTCGGAGTTCATCTGATGACAGTAATTGCAGGCCTGTGCCAGTAGACACAGGATATTGCAGGATACTGGGTTATGCTAGAGAGCGAGAAACAATTCCATCATTCATCATCTCCTATATATGACAAGCGGCATTATAACAGCTGTATCTTGATAAGTGTGTGGCTAGTGTACCACGAAATTTAAAGCTAAGATCAGGGCCTGTGCATTACGGAAGCGAGTTGGAAATGTAATTGTGGAGTGGAATGACGCGCATTAATTTGATGGGAGCAGTACATTCCACACAGACCCTCGAACCTGCACACAGACGCACTGCTGCCTCACACCGGGCAAAGGGCTGTGCAACTGTAGCAATTCTTCGCTGAAGCATTCCTGATCTCTGCACTGGGGAGTCATTTGCTTTTAGAAAAGCATTAAAGAGATGATTCCGCACAGCTCTCTCTTGAACGTGCCACCACAAGGATGGAGGCGTAAACAGAATTCAATTGATCTTTACACCTCGCTCCAAATGTCAAATATTTACAATCCAGCTAACATTTTACTCAAGGCTATTTTTAACCAACTAAATCCAACGGAGGGGGCAGGATATTGAATAACAGTCCTCATAGAAAGCCCCCAACCCCCCACAATTTTACTACACAGAACCGGCGATAATACAATGGGATGTGGGGTAAATTAAAATAAGTTTATATGGGTTCTTTAGAAATGACAGAACTAGGAATAACTTGTATTAATCTCCTGCAGCTCTACAACCCTCCCAAATCTGTGTTCCTCCAATTCTCGTCTCTTGCGCATCCCCGATTCCCTTTGCTCCATTGACAGCTGTGCCTTTAGCTGCCCCGGCCCTAAGCTCTGGAATTCCCTCCCTAAACCTCTTCGCTCTGCTATCTCTCTCCTTCTTGAAGGTGCTGCTCAAAATTGATCTTTGACCAAGCTCTTGGCCATCTGTCCCAACATCTCGTGCGGCTCAGGGTCAAATTTTGTCCGATTGCGCTCCTGTGTAGCATCTTGGGACGTTTTACACCGTTAGGGGCTATATAAATGCAAGTTGTTTGTTTGTTGTGTCCAATGAGGGAGGGGATGCATTTATATGTGCAGTCGGGGAGCAGTTATGACATTACAATTGGCTTCAGTGCCCCCTGAACAGACGTGCTCCTGACCGCTAACCAGGAAAGTGCTCAGAAGACTTGGCTTGTTGGAGGAGCCCGCCAGTACTCACTCGCATAGCGCACACTTGAAGAACAATCATCTGGGCAAGGACCCAGAGATCAGCCAGCCCGGACAGCTGGCTAGGTCAGAGATTGACAAAAGTAATAGCAGCTCATGTGGCTATTATGACATTGATCTAGGAGCGCACAGACTACTCAGCGGTACTGAGAAAAGCAGTGTACCTAACAGCACCATCACCCCACAGACTGCAGTGGTTCAAGGTGAAAGTCGACCACCACCTTCTCAGGGTAACAGGGATAAATGCCAGCCTTGCCACACCCCGAGAACAAAGTTATTTGCTGAGATCTTATGCCTGGCAGGACCTGGGCTATGCTTGCTGCCATTTGCAATCTAGCTCTCTGCTGTCAATCCTTTTTAATGCTTCTTTTGGGTATTCCCATCTGACTTCTGTCAAGACTACCAGCCTTACTAACCTTTTGCTTCTGTATCTTTTAAAAATATTTGTATTTGGCCTTAATGTTTGTTCGGATGGTTCTGCTCAGCTTATTCATCCCTACAGCTGCCTCCATGACGCTCGATTTCCTCTTTAGAGTCAAAGATTTATTGTATCCATATATATAAAGCGGCTCTTCTGTCTGTCCCGATGTCTGTCTGTCTGTCTGTTCTCTATACGTTTGAAAGTTAGAGCGTACCGACGCGCGCGTCGCCTCAAAAGAAAGCTTGCGATTCCGGACCGGTCATAGGCGTATTTACGTTTCGGCCGGACAAAAATCCCGCCCGCGGTATCCCAAAAACGTTCAGCGTTCCGCTCATTAGCATCTCATTAGCGACCGTGTGACGTCGAGGTCCACCAATCGGACGGCGGGTTCCTTCCTACGGTTGAGTGTCGAGTGACTCGACGATTGACCAATCCTACGCTTCGGTGACCTGACCGGTCGACCAATCGGTGCTTGTGTGGGCGGGCCTTATCCTTCTGAACCGAGGTGAGTGGCCACCTGTGGTAAACCACTTTTATCGTTCACTATCGTTACACTATGGTTATCACTGTTATATCGTTACACTATGGTTATCACTGTTTACACTGTTGTATCACTACACGAGGTCGCCTCCTGTCACGCTGTTATACCTGGGCTGACCACTGCTGACTCCGCCCATGGCTCCACCTACCTGCCCAGGTATAAAGGTGGTCGACTGGCTGGTATTCCTCCTTGTTGGATCCGATCACCCACGAGGGTGGGCTCGGTTATTTAGCCAATAAAAACCTATAGTTACTTTCTTAACTCGTCGCTTTTCATTGGATGAATTGATAGGTATATCAATTTTATTGGCTAAATTTTAAAAATGTCTAACGACCCGTCAGACGCCCAGCTACAACAGCCACAGCAGCCGGCCTGGCTGTGAGCCCTCCGACCGCCGTACCTGGATCTAAACCCACAGGCAGCAAACTCAGCCCTCGACTTCAAACACTGGCTGAGTTGTTTCGAATCCTACCTGGGAGAATCCGGCGTGCCTCAGAGATCCAAACTAAGTGTTCTGACCGCCCAAGTGAGCCCTAAAGTATTCGCACTCATACAGGACCTTACTACATACGAGGCTGCCATCAACCTGCTGAAACAGTAAATTCTATGTATGCCAGACATCTCCTAAGATCCTGCCCGCAACAGCCAGGAGAGTCTGTAGATGAATTTTTACGGGCGCTACAAACACTCGGCAGGGACTGTGACTTTAAAGCGGTAACGGCTGCAGAAAATACTGAAGAGAATATCCGCAATGCCTTCGTGAAAGGCCTTCGGTCCGACTACTCACGGCAAAGACTGTTCGAATCAAAGGACCTCGACCTGAACACAGCTGCAGCCCTCGCTCGCTCTCTGGAAGTGGCCCATCGGGACCTCGAGGCGTATTCCAGGTACTGTACTGCGCGACCCTGGGACTCGGGCCCGACCCCGACCGCAATACCCCTCGCACCGCCGCCTCTGGGACCTACCTCAGCGTCGGCGTCCAGGACCCGATCGGGACCGCCACCCCCGGTACCGGCTGCGACATCGGAGCCCCGCGATCGGGCCGCCGGCTGCTTTTTCTGTGGCCAGGCGAAACACCCGAGGGCGTGCTGCCCTGCAAGAAACGCGACCTGCTCCGACTGCCATAAGAAAGGCCACTTCGCGAAGGCCTGCAGGGGGAGAGCCACAGACGCAAGCAGTGCCTCATGCGAGTTGTGGGGGCGGCCATCTTTCATCAAGGCCACAGATGCCAGTATCCCCTCGTGTGAGTCACGGGCGGCCATCTTTGATCAAGGCCACCGACGCCAGCAGTGCCTCATGTGAGTTGTGGGGGCGGCCATCTTCTCCGCCATTTTATTCAACCTCGTGGGCGCCGCCATTTTGTCCACCACACTCGACCGCCACCTTGTCGCCAGACCCGACCACCGCCTCACCCGCAGACTACAGCAGCTCGCTCAACCATACACTAGCCTCCGTCACACTGGACCAAGCTCGCCCGCATCACCTGTCCAAGTCCATGATGGACATCAAAGTAAACGGCCACGCCACGGCCTGCCTGTTCGACAGCGGAAGCACGGAGAGTTTCATACATCCAGACACGGTGAGCCACTACTCCCTCACTGTCCGGCCAACGCGCAACCGGATCTCGATGGCGTCGAGGTCCCATTCTACAGACATCAGCAGCTACTGTGTTGTGACCCTGTCGGTTAGGGGCACGGAGTATAAAGATTTTAAACTCCTCGTCCTGCCCCAGCTCTGCGCTGCCGTCCTACTAGGGCTGGACTTCCAATCCCACCTGCAAAGTGTCACTTTGGCATACGGTGGACCCCTCCCCCCACTCACAGTCGACAACCAGCAGCCTTTAAACCACCCACCGCATACCACCTGCGGCCTATCCACCCTCAAGGTCCCGCCCCCCTCCCTGTTCGCTAACCTCACCCACGACTGTAAACCCGTCGCCACCAAGAGCAGGCGGTACAGCGCCGGGGACAGAGCTTTTATTAGCTCTGAGGTGCAGCGTCTCCTGAAGGAGGGCATCATCAAGAGGAGCAACAGCCCCTGGCGTGCCCAGGTCGTAGTCGTTAAGACCGGCGATAAAAACCGCCGTGTCATCGACTACAGCCAAACCATAAACCGGTACACCCAGCTGGACGCATGCCCCCTCCCCCGCATATCTGATATGGTCAATCAGATTGCACAGTACCGGGTATTCTCCACCATCGACCTTAAGTCGGCCTATCACCAACTCCCTATCCGCCCTGAGGACCGCCAGTATACAGCCTTCGAGGCGAATGGCCACCTCTACCACTTCCTTAGGGTTCCCTTCGGCGTCACTAACGGGGTTTCGGTCTTCCAAAGGGAGATGGACCGGATGGTTGACCAGAACAGGCTGCACGCCACGTTCCCCTATCTAGATAACGTCACCATCTGCGGCCGCGACCGGCAGGACCACGATGTTAACCTGGAAAGATTCCTCCGTACGGCCCAACGGCTGAACCTCACCTGCAATAAGGAGAAATGTGTGTTTAACACCTCGCGCCTTGCCATCCTCGGCTGCGTAGTAGAGAACGGAGTCATCGGCCCCGACCCCGAAAGAATGCGCCCCCTCATGGAGCTTCCCCTCCCCCACTGTCCAAAGGCACTGAAGAGAACCCTGGGGCTCTTCGCCTACTATGCCCAATGGGTGCCAAATTATGCGGACAAAGCCAGACCCCTCATGAAGTCCACCTCCTTCCCCCTGACGGCAGAAGCGTGCGCAGCCTTCTCCCTCATGAAGGGAGACATTGCTAAGGCCACGATGCACGCGGTGGATGAGTCTAGCCCTCTCCAAGTGGAGAGCGATGCATCCGACTTCGCCCTAGCCGCAACCCTCAACCAGGAGGGGAGACCAGTGGCCTTCTTCTCAAGGACCCTCCAGGGCCCCGAGATCCGACACTCTTCAGTCGAGAAGGAGGCCCAGGCGATCGTGGAGGCTGTACGACGTTGGAGGCATTACCTGGCAGGCAAACGATTTACCCTCCTCACCGACCAGCGTTCGGTCGCTTTTATGTTTAATAACAAACTGAGGGGCAAAATCAAGAACGACAAGATCTTGAGGTGGAGAATCGAGCTCTCCACCTATGATTATGATATCTTGTACCGGGTGCCTGGTAAACTGAACGAACCCCCAGATGCTCTATCACGAAGTACATGCGCCAACGTGCAAACTGATAGACTGCAGACCCTCCACAACGACCTCTGCCACCCCGGGGTCACCTGACTGTACCACTTCATTAAGGCCCGCAACCTGCCCTACTCCATCGAGGAGGTCAGGACCATGACCAGGAACTGCCAAACCTGTGCCGAATGCAAACCACATTTCTTTAGGCCGGACAGAGCAAGCCTGATCAAGGCCACCCGCCCCTTCGAGCATCGATTTTAAGGGGCTCCTCCCGTCCTCTGACCGCAATGTGTACTTCCTCAACATTATTGATGAGTACTCCCGTTTCCCCTTTGCCTTCCCCTGCCCAGACATGACCAGCACCACGGTCATCAAATGCCTGAACGACCTCTTCGCCTTGTTCGGGTTCCCGAACTATATACGTAGCGACCGGGGCTCCTCCTTCATGAGCGAGGAACTTCGCCAGTTCCTATTAGCGAGAGGTATCGCTGCAAGCAGGACCACCAGCTACAACCCCCGAGGGAACGGCCAGGTGGAAAGAGAAAACGCGACTGTCTGGAAGGCCGTTCTCTTAGCCTTAAAGTCTAAGGGCCTCCCAACCTCTCGCTGGCAGGAAGTCCTCCCGGCAGCGCTGCATTCCATCCGGTCACTGCTTTGCACTGCCATTAACGCCACCCCCCATGAACGAATGTTTTTTTTCCCCAGGAAGTCGACTACGGGAACCACGCTGCCAACTTGGCTGACTTCTCCGGGGCCCGTCTTGCTGCGAAAGCATGTGAGGGCCCATAAAACGGACCCCCTGGTCGAGAGGGTGGACCTCCTGCACGCCAACCCCCAGTACGCCTATGTGGCATACCCAGACGGGCGGGAGGACACAGTCTCCTTACGAGACCTTGCACCCTCGGGCACCCCTGAGACACCACCGTTAACCCCCACCACCCCCCCAAATCCAGCCCAGGTAGACGGCATGCCGGAACCCCACGAGCCTTCGTCGACCACGCAGACACCAGCATTAACACCGGATACTGCAACACCGCCGCCGCTGCGCCGATCATAAAGACTTACGAGGCCTCCGGACAGACTGACATACCCGAAGTGGTAGTACACTTCACCCCGCCGGACTCAAATCTAAACAAGGGGTGAATGTGGTAAACCACTTTTATCGTTCACTATCGTTACACTATGGTTATCACTGTTTACACTGTTGTATCACTACATGAGGTCACAATTTTTTCCCCCACACTTTGTGTGTTAGGGAACTAAGGTAAATATTTTAATGATGTGTTAGGGAATTAAATAGCAATTTAATAGGGGGGGGGCGAGCCTCGGGAAATCGCGGGGGGCTCGCGCCGCCCGCCCGCCCACAGCGGCCGTCCATCAGCCGCGCGATACGCGGGGGACCTCAGGCGCTAGGCAGGGGGAGGGGCCGGAGAGAGGGACAGAGGGGAGTGGGGGAGGGGAGGGAGGGATAGGACATGACAGGGAGAGGGGGGACACACAGGGGCAGGGAGACCAAGCGCCCCAAAATTGCCCTCGCAACGCGGGGCTCCCCAGCTAGTCTATATATATATATATATATAAATAAAAGAGCTCTTCTGTCTGTCCCGATGTCTGTCTGTCTGTCCGTTCTCTATACGTTTGAAAGTTACAGAGCGTACCGACGCGCGCGTCGCCTCAAAAGAAAGCTTGCGATTCCGGACCGGTCATAGGCATATTTACGTTTCGGCCGCACAAAAATCCCGCTCGCGGTATCCCAAAAACGTTCAGCCTTCCGCTCATTAGCATCTCATTAGCGACCGTGTGACGTCGAGGTCCACCAATCGGACGGCGGGTTCCTTCCTACAGTTGAGTGACTCGACGATTGACTAATCCTACGCTTCGGTGACCTGACCGGTCGACCAATCGGTGCGTGTGTGGGCGGGCCTTATCCTTCTGAACCGAGGTGAGTGGCCGCCATCTTGATTTTTCACCCACACTTTCAGTGTGTTAGGGAAGTAACGTAAACATTTGAATTATGTGTTAGGGAATTAATTAACAATTTATTTGAGTTTTATATTGTGTTTAGCAACCACCCCCCTCCTCCTCACCCTTGCGCAGGGGGGACGCAGGGCCTGAAGCTCAAAAAATTTCCCCCTCTTCTTCTCCTCTTCCCTCTCTCTCCTTCTCCTTCTCCTTCTCCCTCTGTCTCTCTCTACTTCCCCCTCTCAGGTTTCACGGTGTCGCGGACGGACCGCCCAAAGTTTCCCGCTCGCTAACGGCCGCCAAGCCGCCCTTGCCTGCTCCCCGCAGGCCGCCTCGCGCCGCCCGCACTGACCGCGCATGCGCCGCCCGCCCGCAGCGGCCGTCCATCAGTCGCGCGATACGCGGGGGACCTCAGCTCCGGTCCGTCCCGGCCTCAGAACCCGACCACGCCTTAAGCGCTAGGCCCCGCACGGCCGCTATCGCAACGGCACCGGACCTCAGGCGCTAGGCAGGGGGAGGGGCCGGACAGAGGGGAGTGGGGGAGGGTAGGTGTGGGGGTGGGGGAGGGAGACAGGGGAGGGGAGGGAGAGAGGGATAGGACAGGGAGAGGGCATGACAGGGAGAGGGGGGACACACAGGGGCAGGGAGACCAAGCGCCCCAAAATTGCCCTCGCAATGCGGGGCTCCCCAGCTAGTGCTCTATAAAGCACAAGTCTGTCCAAGGCTCCAAATCTGTTCCCATATCTGGGAAACTCTTCTAATACCTCTCGCACACTTCTAGATGGGACAAACGATCATCAACCGATGGGTTTCTCTCACCTCTAAACCAGTAGCGCTCACTGCAATCTTTCTGCTCTATTGATTGATACTACTATGGTCAGTATTCCTCTGAATATTCTTCATTACTTCCAGTTCCAACTACACCATCCTCCTCTTTCCTGTATCCTCACTGTTTTGAAGGGGCGGAAAAAGGGAGAGACAGAGAGACAAAGGGAGTGTAGAAAACCAAAGAGAAACGCGAATCGTTTTGGAGCACAAGAAAACAGAAAGGAACTTTCATCGATATAGCAGTTTATCGTGTCGTTAGATGTCCCAAAGTGACAATCAATGAAGTATTGTTGAGGCACCTTTGCAGACTGAAGACTCATTTTACCACCTCTAACTCCACCCATTCTTTTCCAGGACCTGAAAATGCTCTTTCCTTTTGTGTTCTGCAGGTTTAACACTCCCGCTTGAATTTACCCAACTACAACTCAAGTTACCTCATCCTTCAACCTCATGTGGTAATGTCTTGCACTGTGGGCCTTGACCCTTCACCCAGCTTTCTCAATTTAGCCCCCTCATTTTGCGATTCCCAAGGCAACACCTTTTGGTCTCATGGCATTTAGGTTATGAGGGTTAGCAGTGCCTGCGCCGCACGACACTGACTTCCTGATGGTGGCTGGTCTGCCAAGGAGAGGTGCAAGGCATCACTCATCACCCCCACAAGGAGACACAAGCTTGCCATAAATTAACTGCGGCCGTGCTTCAAACATCTCGGGCTACAGAACGGCATTCTGGAGTGATTCACCTGCTCTTGGCCAAGGAGGAACAGTGCCTGGTACTGGGGAAAGGGGTAGAAAAGAAACTGAGAGGCCCCAAATAAATACAGGGTCAGAAAAAAGTGTCTTAAAAAGTAAATAGAGGTTTTAAAAAGTAAATGGAGGATTTTTTTAAAATAAAAATACTTTATTAAAATAAATGTTCTACATTCTTCAAGTATGAACAGTGGAAAGGATTGCCATGACTCTTCAGAGTACTTGTGATGGCCCAACAGATACAATATGGAGTCACCTGGATTACAATAACCAAGTTACATTGTTTAGCAAGACATGCAATGAAAAGATGTCTAATACATTGAAAATTTGGTTCTGAGTGAGGGCATGAATCCATCCAATTTATATGGTTTGCTCCTCCATCTTTGCTCCTCCTCCTCCCCCCATCCCAAGGACTGCCAACTCTAGGGGAATCAAGGGATATGGGGATAGTGCAGGAAAGTGGAGTTGAGGTCAAAGATCAGCCATGATCTTACTGAACAGTGGAGCAGGCGAGGGGGGCCGAATGGCCGACTCCTGCTCCTATTGTTTTTGTTCTTGTGACTTACTGCTTCACCCCCAGGTAGCTACTCATCAAGTGTGAGCCTAGACAGCAAGCTCCAGTGGGGCATCGCAGCTCAACTCAATCTTGTCCTTAGCTAACACACAAATGTTCAAGCTGGGGGCACAGCATAGCAATCGGGGGCAAGAAGCATGGCTGAGCTTTGCCCCTCTACAGCTCAGAAGCACCATGCCCAATGTAATGCCCCATGATGGAGATCAGCACAGACCAGGAATTAAAGCTGGCGCTGTTACTCAGTACCACTCCAGACGTTGCCTTTACACACTGAGCCTCAGTTGTAGCATCTCACAGCACAGAACGAGGCCATTTAGCCCATCGTGCCTGTGCCGGCTCTTTGAAAGAGCTCTCCAATTAGTCCCACCCACCCCCCCCCCCCGCCCTTTCCCCATAGCCCTGCACATTTTTCTTTTTCCAAGTATTTATCCAATTCCCTTTTGAAAGTTATTACTAAATCTGCCTCCACCACCCTTTCAGGCAGTGCATTCCAGATCATAACTCGTTGAGTATAAACATTTTTCCTCATCTCCTCCACCCCTGACTTTTTTGCCAATTATTTTAAATCTGTGTCCTCTGGTTACCGACCCTCCTGCCACTGGAAACAGTTTCTGCTTATTTACTCGATCAAAACGTTTCATATTTTTGAACACCTCTATTAAATCTCCCCTTAACCTTCTCTGCTGTAAGGAGAACAACCCCAGCTTCTCCAGTCTCTCCACATAACTGAAGTCCCTCATCCCTGGCACCATTCTAGTAAATCTCCTCTGCACTCTCTCCAAGGCCTTGCCATCCTTCGTAAAGTGTGGTGCCCAGAATTGGACACAATACTCCAGATGAAGCCTAACCAGTGATTTATAAAGGTTTAGCATCACTTCCTTGTTTTTGTACTCTATGCCTCTATTTAAAAAGCCCAAGTTCCTGTATGCTTTTAATTTTAAAACACGTTCTCAACTTGTTCTACCACCTTCAAAGATTTGTGTGTGAGAACTCCCAGGTCGCTCTGTTCCTGCACCCCCTTTTAAAATTGTACCATTTAGTTTATATTGCCTCTCCTCATTCTTCCTACCAAAATGCACTTCATACGTCTGCCCATTTCACCAGTCTATGTCCTCCTGAAGGCTGTTACTATCCACCTCACTGTTTACTACGTTTCCAAGTTTCGTGTCATCCGCAGACTTTGAAATTATGTCCTGTATACCCCAAGACCAGGTCATTAATATGAAAAAGAGCAGTGGTCCTAATACTGACCTCTGGAGAACACCACTCTATACTTCCCTCCAGTTCGAAAAACAACTGTTCACCACTACTCTCTGCTTTCTGTCCCGTAGCCAATTTTGTATCCACGCTGCCACTGCCCCTTTAATCCCATGGGCTTCAATTTTGTTAACAAGTCTACTTTGTGGCACTTGATCAAAGCCTTTCCAAAGTCCATATACACATCAACCGCACTACCCTCATTCACCCTCTCCGCTATTTCAGCAAAAAACTCAATCAACTTTGTCAGACACGATTTGCCTTTAACAAATCCGTGCTGGCTGTCATTTATTAACAAACTGGAAACATAAAATAAAGGTTAGGGGGAGCTGCCTTGGTCAGCTCTCATACATTCAAGCAGCCAGCTCGGGAGCAGCACCAAGCCCTGGCAGCAGGTCGCCCAGCTGCCCTCTCAGCCAGGGCACGGTGCATGGCACAAGGACACCTAAAGGAGGAAAAGAAAATACATTAAAAAATGAAAGAACAAAAAGAAAAAAACACCTGATTTTAACTGTGATCAGTAAACTCCAAGTCAATGACTGCGACTAAGTGTCGATCGGTAGGAAAACAGGAAATGCTGGAAATACTCGGCAGGTGCCGAGGAGACCAGAAATGTGGGCGGACTGATTTGTTTCTTCACAGATGCTGCCTGACCTGCTGAGTATTTCCAGCTTGTCCGGTTTGTGTGTTTTTGGAAGGAACTAGGTCGGGCCTGGGTCAGACTGGAAAAGGAAGCCTTGCATTTATGCAGCACCTTATCGTGTCTCCCCGAATCGCTTCAAAGCCAAGGAATTACAGTTACTGTTGGGCAGCCGATTTGCATACAGAAAGATCACACAGGCAGGAATGAGATGAATTAGCAGTTAATATTGTAGTGTTAGAACATGGGGTATAACAAAGAGAACTCCCTGCTCTTCGTCAAATGGCGTCATGGGAGCTTTAACTTCCACTTGAACCCTGAACAGGCAGGGCATCACTTTAATGCATCTTCCAACGAACGGCAGCACCTTCAACAGCGCAGCACTCGCTCAGCACTGGAGTTGAAGTGTCAGCTCAGATTATGTGCTCAGGTCCTGGAGTGGGGCTTGAACCCGAGATCGATAGATTTTTGGACTCTAGGGATCGGGCGGGAAAGTGGAGTTGAGGTCGAAGATCAGCCATGATCTTATTGAATGGCGGAGCAGGCTCGAGGGGCCGAATGGCTGACTCCTGCTCCTAATTCTTATGTTCTTAACCCACAACCTTCTGACTCAGGAAGGGAGAGTGCTACCAACCGAGCCAAGCTGGCAGCTGCAACACTAAAGTATCCAGAGTGTTTCACCATCACGCAGAAATAAAATGTTGCAATACAAGCAAAAATGATGTTGTGCATCAGGCTGTCTCCATTGAAAGAGGTAGGTTCGAATGGGAAGGGTGGCGTGAGACGACAGCCCCCTCCTGGTTACGTCTCACACCAAATCCTTTTCCCATGAGTTGGAATCAAGATTGGGATTGCTGTACCTGACTGTTCAGGCTGTACAAAGCCCCAAGCTGCACTAACATCTACCATAGGGTTCTGTCAATGAACGTTTCCACTGACTCCCTTTCCCACCCCTGGAAGTGAATGGGAAGATGTTGCGTGTGGCGATGAACAGCTTATACAAGGAAAAACACAACCAGGGAAAAGGGGTGGGAGAAAAAAAGAAAATCACTAATGACTTTACAGCTGATTATTCTTCTTTTCTTGTGCACTCGGGTCATTTTTTGTTCTTTTCCAGACGCTGCCTGAATGTTTTCAGCAAGTTCTAATTTTATTATGGATTTAATGTATTTTTTTCTCTGCCAATGTTCTCTTTAAGCTGCACATCGCTCCGGGGGTCCCGTACAGCCGGTGAGCCAGCTTTGAAATTGAAATAAAACCCACGCATGCGCAGACTTTTGAATGGGCCGGCCAGCCCGTTAGAGGGTCCACACGGCCCCCCCAAAAAATTACAGGGCACATTGGTTGCCGCCCCTCTCCACTCGACAGCCCAACCCGAGCCGTGAACTCGCTAATGTGAGAAATCACCCTGCATGCCAGTACGGCTTGGTACAGTGCACTGGCACCCAAACTCAGTGAGCCACTAGGCCCTCTAATATGAAACCCCTCTCGAGGTGCTGTCATTAAATAAGCAGTCAAAGCACCGGCGTTCATTTCTGGAGGGGTAGAACTGAAAAGCAGGTAAGTTATGCTAAACTTGTATCGAACCGTGGTTAGATCACACTTGGAGTACTGGGAACAGTTCTAGTCTCCAAGGAAAGATATCGAGGCACTGGAGATGGTTCAAAAAAAGATTTACAAGGATGATACCAGAACTGTGAGGTTATACCCATCAGAAAAGACTGAAAGGCTGGGACTCGTTTCTCTAGAAGACTGAGGAGCAGCCTGATAGAGGTCTTTAAAATTATGAAGGGGTTCAATAGAGTCGACGTAGGAGAAGATATTCCCACTTGTGGGGGAGATCAAAACGAGGGGCCATAAATTTAAGATAGTCACTAATAAATTCAGTAAGGAATTAATGAGAAACCTGTTTACCCAGAGAGTGGTGAGAATGTGGAACTCACTACCACAGGGAGTGGGTGAGGCAAATAGCAGAGATATATTTAAGGGGAATCTGGATAAACACATCAGGGAGAAAGGAATAGAGGGTTATGAAGATTGGGTGAGATGAAGAGGGGTGGGAGGAGGATCGTGTGGACCATTATCACCGGCATAGACCTGTTGGGCTGAATATCCTGTTTCGGGCCTGTAAAATTCTAAGTAATTCCAAGTCATATTTGACAGAGTTCCTGGTGGTGTTTTGTAAATGCCGTGTGTCACTCGCCCTTTTTATAACTGTGATGGGGAGCTCTGCCCTGCACTATTGCTGGGCTCGACTATTAATAGGGAGGCTTTGAGTCCCTACATGCAGGACCCATTCCGCTCATTTACTTCCATTAGTTGCTGTGATCCGACCAGTCAGCTGGCTGGCTTATGCTGTGGCGTGCAGTCGATGAGGATGAACGGTGCGCCTGCAGTCAGCTGTGCTCCAGTACTGTGGGAGCATCTCTTTACACACAGCAGACAGCTCTTCACTATTAAGGGATTCCATCGCGTGACATGCAAATTGCAATTAGGCAGAAAAAACCCCACAGATCAAAGCACCATCGGAATGCTGACATTGCAATCAAAGGTAACATCCTCAAAACAAATCAATGATCCGTGGTAAGAGCATCCTTCCAGAACAGCAGCTAACTGCTCCCTGGACTGGCTGAAGCTGAAGTGGCACTAACACTTTACGGCCAAAACTCAGGTAATCCCTTCTCCTCGTCTGAGCGATTCCACCAAACGATGTCATGGGTTAACCGAAGAACATGAGCCCACAGCCAAGATTCTACACGTGACATCATCAACGGGACCATCCACTGGGGCTGGGGGGGCGGTGCTGTATAGGTTGCATTTTAACAAAAAAAAAATCAGGATGAACTTTTACACCATTTTAATAAGAGCCCATTACCCATCAGGATTTTAAGTGTTTGCGGCTGTCAATTTACTTTTCAAACAAAGGCTGAGGTATTACAATCCGTTTAATGCAGCAATGCCGACTGGTCATTATGACACAGCAGTGAAGTTGTTCATTGAGAAGAGCTCCCAAGTGGAAGCGACTATCTGAAGTATGCTGTTCCAGAATACTCTGCCAGTGCGGGTTAATAATCAGGGGCGACACTTGCTGTTGCTTGCATCCCCGAAGGGAGATAAATGTTGCAGATTAAAATAAAATGCAGTGAGTGGCGAAGCAGGTCACAAGTACAAGCCCTGTCCAGACTGAGGGGATGAACGTCTCCTCTGGCTGCAGGTTACAAGGGTCCTGCAGGATCAGAGTTTAGACAGGCTTAAACCCGTTCCTAGTGGGATTGGGTCCACACCGCAAAACCAGGGGATTGGATATATACTTGAAACGGAATAATTTGCAGGGCTTATGGGGAAAGCGCAGGGGAATGGGACTAATTGGAGAGCTCTTTCAAAGAGCTGGCACAGGCACGATGGGCCGAATGGTCTCCTTCTGTGCTGTGATTGTCTGATACATCTCACTGGGCACTAACCGAATAATCACACTCTGGTTGACTGCTGGTGAAAGAGTGCCACACTCACGCAGTGTAGAAATCAAAGAACTTGCATTTACATAGGCCCAGAACTTCGGGTCTCCACGGGTGAGTACGCACAGGGTACTCACCCGTAAGCCCAATGGAAGTGCCGGTTTCCTGCATGCACGGGAAACCGACACTTCCGTTCCCCTGAAAGTAGGGTTAAGAGGTGAAACGCGTGCGCGGGGGAGGCTGCGCGTGCGCATCGAACTTCGTTTTTTTTTTATATACAGGTTTTCCCGGGAAGGTAAGTCTGCAGAATTTAGAAATGCAAAAAGCAGGCGTAAGGCCTACTTTTGACAAGGTAAGTGGTGAATTAATTAAAATTAAAACATTTTTTTTTCCACAGGTTTATTATTTTTAAATACTTTAAAGCAAGGTAAGTTTATTTTTAGCCCTGTTAGAAAATTAAATTATTTTTTTCAAAAATTTAAATTGTTTAAAATAGTTATTTCATTTAATTTATAGTTTATTTAAAAAATGTGATTTAAAAAAAAAATTTATTTGAAGATTTAGTGATGTTTTGCAAGAAGGGGCCCGTAGTATTTCTAAGTTTGACAGCACTTCCTGTCAGACTTATGAATGGAGCATTCCCTGCTCCGATTGGCTCCCCATGGCTCATGTGATCCCAGGGGACGCTTCGAACTAACTGCGCCCCTGGGATACGCAAGCACTGCGCGCCGGCAGCTGGACCAGGCCCCGGATCGGAATCCCACAGCTCAACGGCCGGCGCGCTAGGCAAGTGTAGGTCGGGGGCTTGCACCCACGGGAAGCCCCTGACCCGAATTTCTGGGCCATTGTGCACTTCACATTGCTAGCATGTCCCAAAGTGCCTTACAGCTGACAAATTAAGTGTTGTTTGGTAGGCAAATATAACAGACAATTAAAAAAAAACAGAATAGATAAAAAGGATTATAAATGAAAAAATGACACTGGTGTCCGTCAAGCTGCTGCGATATTATCGAGACTCAACAGACGGGTCTCTGGGGAAGGAGAGGTCACAGAACACAGCTAGGGTCAGATCTTCTCCTGTAAACTCAAGACGCTACAGACAAGCAGCGGACACACCAGTTGTAAGTGAGTGAACAGAAAGAGTACCTGGAATGTGGCGAAAGTGCCAGTCCCCGAGGTTTGGAGGCATTTCAGCGAGGGCATGCTGTCCGCCAGACTGGAGCAGCCTAACCAGAGAGACCTGGGCACAGAACACTGTGAAAGAAAGGAGCACAATGAGATGGGGGGAGGGGGAAAAGACAACATAAAAATCAGATGAGCACAGAATGACACCGCCTGCATTCTACAACAGGTTCGTGAGTCCACCCCTACAGAACGAGAAACCCAGCATGTTCAGATCTGAACCACAGAGTCAGTCCGACTCCCGGCAACTGTATCCGTCACATCAGAAATGTCACAAACAGAATTCATCAGTCAAAGGCGCCGGGCTCTTTTCCCCTTGTGCAGGTTAGGAGCCCACATGAAAAGCTGGAAAATGATCATGCTCCTTGCACCAAGAGCATTTTGACTTTTTACAACTGGGTTAGGTACCAGCAGTGCATGGCCTGTCTACTGCAGAGTGCCCGTTATATAGTGTCTCTGCAAAAAGTTCATATATCTCAAAAGAAAACGGGGAACTAAATCTTTTCACAGATAAAATCCCAGTGATAAAAAAAGGACAGACTTGCATTTCTATAGCGCCTTTCACGACCATCAGACGTTCCAAGGCGCTTTACAGCCAATGAAGTACTTTTTGAAGTGGAGTCACTGTTGTAATGTTGGAAATGCAGCAGCCAATTTGCACACAGCAAGCTCCCACAAAACAGCAATGCGATGAGGACCAGATAATCTGTTTTAGTGACGTTGATTAAGGGATAAATAGTGGCCAGGACACTGGAGAGAACTCCCCTACTCTTCTTCAAAATGGTGCCATGGGATCTTTTACGTCCACTTGAAAGCGCAGAGGGAGCCTCGGGGTTGAACGTCTGATCCGAAAGATGGCACCTCAGACATTCTCAGTGCTCCCTCAGTACTGCACTGGGGTGTCAGCCTAGATTTTTGCGCTCAAGTCTCTGGTGTGGGACTTGAACCAACAACTTGCTGATTCAGAGGCGAGGGTGCTGCCCACTGAGCCACAGTTGATGCACAAAGTAAAGCTTTAAATAGTAACTGCAAGCAGCACAAAGCTATTGCTGGCATTAGAATTTCAGTGAAGTGTCGTATTGGTGAACCTTTTATACTGTGTCTAATTGAACAGTGAAAAGCACTACTTTTCAATTACAGATGTTTGTCCTTCCAAACTTGGGTTGTGCCTGCAGAGTGCATTGAGCTGTATAATTTAGAGTGAAGTATTGGGGGCGTTACAGGGCTCTCTCTATCGTGCTCGGAGAAACTTGAAAAGAACTGTCATACATGAAGCACATCAACATTCGGGTGTACTGACATTTCCTACAATGCAGTGATATACATAATGCTGTCCGTGGCCACTCGCAGCCCCTTTCCCCATGGCCTGTTGCTCAGTGTGCCTTCGGCTCTCCGTTCACAGGCTGCCTTTCCAACCGCGAGATGCTGACAGAAGTGGAAATCAGGGCCTCTCTCTTTCTCTCCAGCAAAAAGCAGCAAGGGAACGTTATTAGGAAAAAGAGGGTTATCCCCACAGAGAGGTTGCAATAATAATGAAGCTTTATTTCAAAAGCATTTACCCTCCCCACACCTCAGCTCTTGCTCTGTGAAACTGCCTGGTCTCAACTGGTGAATTCCACAGCAGCACATTTAAAATCAGATCAGTGGGGAGCGGAATTGCAGGTACAGACCCACGTCCCATCACCGTGTGGGGGGATCACAGGTACAGACCCACATCCCATCACCATGTGGGGGAATCACAGGTACAGACCCACATCCCATCACTGTGTGGGGGAATCACAGGTACAGACCCACGTCCCATCACTGTGTGGGGGAATCACAGGTACAGACCCACGTCCCATCACTGTGTGGGGGAATCACAGGTACAGACCCACGTCCCATCACTGTGTGGGGGAATCACAGGTACAGACCCACATCCCATCACTGTGTGGGGGAATCACAGGTACAGACCCACATCCCATCACTGTGTGGGGGAATCACAGGTACAGACTGACGTCCCATCGTGAGGGAATCACCGGTACAGACCCACATCCCATCACTGTGTCGGGGAAATCGCTGGTGTGAATGTGCATCCCATTGGTTTGTGCTGCCGCCTGTTGGAACATTGATGACTGGCCCCGGAAAGTGATACTGATTGGGATTGCAAGCTCAGACAAAAAGCTAGTTGAGGTACACTACAGTGACATATTTTCCCCAATATATTAAGCAGGCCTGGTGACATTACAAAGCATTGTAAAACCACCGTTGCAGTTGATGTAAAAAAATTCAACTGTTAGAAATCTCAATGAACTTTCAGCATCTCTGTGACAAATGTACAATCAAGGTAGCAGTGGCATCAGTGGGAAATTCTGCACCAATATAGAACATCAAATGGTCTTTTGCTGCCTTCTCCTTTCCCTCATCCCCATCTTGCTGCCTTCTCCTTCCCCGCTCTGGTATCGCGGCGTTTTCTGCGGTCAGTTGATCGCTGACAGGGTCACCCCTTAGTGTGAAGGATCTGCAGTGTTTTTCCAGCTAATAATTCTGTAATTCACAGAATCACAGAATCTACAGTGCAGATAGAGGCCATTTCGGCCCATTGAGCCTGCACCGACACATATCCCACCCTACCCCCGTAACCCCACGTATTTAATCCCCTAACACTAAGGGTCAATTTATCATAGCCAAATCAACCTAACCTGCACATCTTTGGACTGTGGGAGGAAACCGGAGCACCCGGAGGAAACCCACGCAAACACGGGGAGAATGTGCAAACTCCACACAGTCGCCCGAGGCCGGATTTGAACCCGGGTCCCTGGCGCTGTGAGGCAACAGTGCTAACCACTATGCCACCGTGCCACCCTCTAACCATTCATCTGAATTTCCAGACTCCATTCACACTTTTCTGCAGACAGCTGTCTTGAGTCGCTGAGCTACCAGACGTGGGAGAGTGGGTCGTAGTAAAAACCAACCATCCTCCGATGTAACAGAATTTCAACATGTGCCTTGCCCGCACAGACAGGTGTTTGTAGGGAGGGAGCTTTGCAGTAATAGTAAGCGCAGGAAGCTTGCCGCTCATGCAAAACCTCACGCAGGGAGCATGTGTCGATGCTGGAATGCATTCATCGGTCCAGTGGAGCAGTCGCACTTCTCACTGCCTGGTGCGCTGCCAAGTGAGCAGGTCACAGTCGAGCAGAGCGGTGTTAGTTTAGAGCTCCGCTATATAACGGAGGGTTCCTCAGGAGCAGGAGACACATGTGCATCAGATGTGTAGACAGCTGTCTGCAGCGAGGAGTGGAAGAATTTCTGGTTTAAACTCAGACAAGGGACCAACTATGACAGAATTGGTGAGTAGAGCGGGAATGTTGTGATGTTACTGGACTCGTAATCCAGAGAACGCAAGTTCAAATCCCACCACGCAGCTTGAGAATTTGAATTCAGTTAAAAAAAATCTGGAAGTCAAGAGTTGCTGTCAGTAAGAGTGACCATGAAGCTGTTGGATTGTTGTAAAAACCCAACCGGTTCACTGATGTCCTTTCGGGAAGGAAACCTGCCGTCCTTACCCGGTCTGGGCCTATATGTGACTCCAGTCCCACACCAGCGTGGTTGACTCTTAACTGCCCTCTGAAGTGGCCCAGCGAGACACTCAGTTGTATCAATAGAGATGGGCAATAAATGCCAGCCTTGCCAGCGACGCCCACATCCCGAGAATGAATTAAAAAATCTCAGTATTGCGACTCGGATTTTAGTAAAACACGTGAAATTCTCATGCGAACTCCACTTGAACCATAAAAAATACGCAGCTGTACAATTATAGATTTTGTCCTTCAAAACATGGATGGTGTCCGGAGAGAGAGAATTCTGAACTGTGCAATATTGGAGCCAAGTATTGGCAGTTAGTGGTCTGTGAGCGCATATCACACAACGCTAAAGTGCACATTAAGCATAAGTACAGGAAACTCTTTATCCGGCACCGGCGTGGTGCCGGTTGATCAAAAAGTCCAGATTACAGAGAGGTATACTTACTAAGGTACAAGAGCCCCGTACACGGCCACAGATCCAGGAACCCCGGTTACACGGCCACAGATCCAGGAACCCCGGTTACACGGCCACAGATCCAGGAACCCCGGTTACACGGCCACAGATCCAGGAACCCCGGTTACACGGCCACAGATCCAGGAACCCCGGTTACACGGCCACAGATCCAGGAACCCCGGTTACACGGCCACTAATATGAAGTAAAACTTACCTGAACCTACTCCTGAATTTTGCCAGTTAAGAGAGGTTTCCGGTTATTTAGGTGCCGGCAAACAGAGTTTCCTGTAAATTGAAAAAAGAATGACTTGCATTTCTATAGCGTCTTTCACGACCACAAGCGCTTTACAGCCAATGAAGTATTTTTGAAGTGTAGTCACTGTTGAACTGTAGGAAACACAGCAGCCAATTTGCGCACAGCAAGCTCCCACAAACAGCAATGTTATATTGACCAGATCATCTTTTTTTTAAAGTGATGTTGGTTGAAGGGAAAAGACATCTTACTGCAATTGTACAGGGCCCTGGTGAGACCACACCTGGAGTATTGTGTACAGTTTTGGTCTCCTTACCTAAGGAAGGATATACTTGCCATAGAGGGAGTGCAACAAAGGTTCACCAGACTGATTCCTGGGATGGGGGGATTGTCCTATGAGGAGAGATTGAGTAGACTAGGCCTATATTCTCTAGAGTTTAGAAGAATGAGAGGGGATCTCATTGAAACATATCAAATTCTTACACGGCTTGACAGGATAGATGCCGAGAGGATATTTCCCCTAGCTGGGGAGTCTAGAACCAGGGGTCACAGTCTCAGAATAAGGGGTCGGCCATTTAGGACTGAGATGAGGAGAAATTTCTTCACTCAGAGGGTGGTGAATCTTTGGAATTCTCTACCCCAGAGGGCTGTGGAGGCTCAGTCGTCGAGTATATTCAAGACAGAGATCGACAGATTTTTGAACATTAAGGGAATCAAGGGATATGGGGATAGTGCGGGGAAGTGGAGATGAGGTAAAAGATCAGCCATGATCTTAGTAAATGGCAGCGCAGGCTCGAAGGGCCTACTCCTGCTCCTATTTCTTATGTTAACGTAGTAAAACATCCCAAGGTGCTTCACAGGAGTATTAAAAAGACAAAAAATGTGATATCGTGCCACATAAGGAGAAACTAGGGCAGGTGACCAAAAGCTTGGTCAAAGAGCTAGGTTTTAAGGAGCGTCTAAAAGTTTATGTAGGGTAGAATGTGGGAGGCCAGCCAGGACAGCGTTGGAATAGTCAAGTCTAGAGGTAACACAGGCATGGATGAGGGTTTCAGCAGTGGATGAGCCGAGGCAAGGGCGGAGACGGGCGACGTTACAGAGGGGAAACACAACCACCAGAGAAGGCAGACAGGGCCTTGGTTTAACATCTCATCAAAAGGACGAGACCTCTAGCAGTGCAGCCCCCTCCAACACGCCCTCAGTACTGCCCCTCCGACAGTGCGGCGCTCCCTCAGTACTGCCCCTCCGACCGTGCGGCGCTCCCTCAGCACTGCCCCTCCGACAGTGCGGCGCTCCCTCAGCACTGCCCCTCCGACAGTGCGGCGCTCCCTCAGTACTGACCCTCCGACAGTTTGAGGTGAGGTGAGTGACTGCCCTTGACATCAGGCAGCATTTGACCAAGTGTGGCGTCAACGAGCCCTAGTAAAACTGAAGTCAATGGGAATCGGGTGAAAACTTTCCACTGGCTGGAGACATACCTAGCACAAAGGAAGATGGTTGTGGTGGTTGAAGGTCAATTATCACAGCCCCAGGACATCGCTGCAGGAGTTCCTCAAGGCAGTGTCCTAGGCCCAACCATCTTCAGCTGCTTCATCAATGACCTTCCCTCCATCATGTCAGGGTTAGGGATGTTCGCTGATGACTGCAGTGTTCAGCGCCATTCACAACACCTCAGATAATGAAGCAGTCCATGCCCGCATGCAGCAAGATCCGGACGACGTTCAGGCCTGGGCTGATGTGTGGCGCGAATGTTACCTGCCACTTAAGTGCCAGGCAATGACTATCTCCAACAAGCGAGCGTCTAACCACCGCCCCTTGATATTCAATAACATTACCATCGCCGAATCTCCCACCATCAATATCCTGGAGGTCACCATTGACCAGAAACTTAACTGGACCAGCCACATAAATACTGTGGCAACAAGAGCCGGTCAGAGGCTGGGTATTCTGTGACGAATGTCTCACCTCCTGACTCCCCAAAGCCTTTCCACCATGTACAAGGCACAAGTCAGGAGTGTGATGCAATACTCTCCACTTGCCTGGATGAGTGCAGCTCCAACACTCAAGGAGCTCGACACCATCAAGACGAAGCAGCCCGCTTGATTGGCACCCCATCCACCACCTTAAACATTCACTCCCTCCACCACCGGCGTACCATGGCTGCAGTGTGTACCACCTACAAGATGCACTACAGCAACTCGCCAAGGCTTCTCCGGCAGCACCTCCCAAACCCACGACCTCTTTCATCTAGAAAGACAAGGGCAGCAGGCGTATGGGAACACCACCACCTCCAAGTTCCCCTCCAAGTCACACACCATCCTGACTTGGAAGGATATCGTCGTTCCTTCATCGTCACTGGGTCAAAATCCTGGAACTCCCTTCCTAACAGCACTGTGGGAGCACCTTCACCACACGGACTGCAGCGGTTCAAGAAGACGGCTCACCACCACCTTCTGAAGGGAAATTAGGGATGGGCAATAAATGCTGGCCTTGCCAGCGATGCCCACATACCATGAACGTAAATGTGCAGCACTCCCTCAGCACTGCCCCTCCGACAGTGCGGCGCTCCCTCAGCTCTGCCCCTCCGACAGTGCGTCCCTCCCTCAGCACTGCCCCTCCGACAGTGCAGCACTCCCTTAGCACTGCCCCTCCGACAGTGCGGCCCTCCCTCAGTACTGGAGTGTCAGCCTAGATTACGTGCTCAAGTCTCTTAAGCAAGACTCAATTCCACAACCTACTGAAGTGTGAAGCTTCGCAGATATGTGACGCATGAGCCTTACAGATATCTGTACATTAAAGCTAGGAGCTGACCAGTCTCAGATAGGGAGGGGGCGAGGACATGGAGGGATTTGAAAACAAGGATGAGAATTTTAAACTCGAGGCGTTGCCGGACCGGGAGCCAACGTAAGTCAGCAAGCACAGGGGTGACGGGTGAGCAGGACTTGGTGTGAGTTAGGACACAGACAGCAGCGTTTTGGATGAGCTCAAGTTCATTTAGTGTAGAAGATGGGAGGCCCGGCGGGGGAGCATTGGAATAGTTGAGTCTAAAGGTAACAAAGCATGGATGAGGATTTCAGCAGCAGATGAAAAGGAATTCCCCAGTACTGAGTTGTGGAAGTCTTTTATTTAAAATGCATTATGTACTTTAAAAATCCGAGGCTTCACCAGGAGGAAATCCACCCAATCCCCAGAGAGAAACCAACAGGCAATGAGAATTTCAAACAATGTATTGACACAGACTGCGTTTAGAATGTGGAATTCCCCACCACAAACCCTCGCTGAAGCAGAGTCCAGGAATTCCTTCAAAAAGATAGTTGCTTGATTAAACAAAGAGGAATATTAAAAGAGTACACGGAACGAGTAGGAAGATGGGATTAGACTATTTGGCTCATGTGGAGAAAAGCACTGGCACACATAGCTGAAGGGCCTGTTCTTAAAACACTCTGCCCCTTTTCACCTCCATCGCTCAACCCCCCACTCTGTACATCAACTTTGACCACACTGGTCCTGAAATCCTTAACCCGCCTATTAATCCCAACACAAATCGTTTTGAATGTAATTAAGATAGAGACAACAAAAATAGAATTATATAAATATTTAAAAACATTTTCTAATATTTATATTCTGACCCTGCCAGAAATTAGGTTTACATTTTTAATTTTTTATTGCTTTGTAAATGTTATATTTAAGAAAATGTTCCAATATTTATGGTTGTAAATGAGCAGCCATAATCAGCCAGCAATTAAATAATTTTACAGATACTGAACCGAGCCCAACATATACCACCAACAGAATGACTGCAGCCGTGTATCGATTTACTGATGCTCTGGGAATTGTATTCTGCAAGTCCCTCTTTTTCTGTGAAAACAGAAACCTGATGACCTTTGCTGTAATGTACTAGGCTGCGTTTCCCTATAATCAGGGCCACTGGTTTATACAACGACTGAATAAGTCAAACTTCAGTCTCGTTACATGGCCTTCTGGGATTTTGGGGCCTGTATTCTGTTTTTCCAATGATAACCGGAATCTACAACCCTTCCTAATATCACACCGGAAGATGTGTCACAATCTGTATACATCATAAGCAGTCTAATCCGCGTACAATCCGCACACCTACATACCGAATGCACTTCACATAAGCAACATCAAACTGCGTGCTGTAGGTCAGGAGCACATCATGTTTGATATTGCTTATAGTCTTTGAGGGCCGTGCAGATATGTAGCAGGGAATCTGGAGGAGAGCTGGAACGACATACAAGTTTAAATCCATGTTCCTCTAGATCACGTACAGATACCGACAGATCTTGGTGCTCGGATTTAACATTTATTCACCAATAATGCTGCAGTGCTTTTCCAAATCTCCAGACCCTGAAATTCAAACAGGGCAAACTGAGGAGTAAAACAACGCACCAACAGGGTTGGATCACGCTCTGTGACCCGAATGAACAGGACTCGGAGGGCGATAGAAAAATACTGCGGATGCTGGAATTCCAAAATAACAGAAAATGCTGGAAAAACTCAGCAGGCCAGGCAACATCCGTGGAGAGAGAAACAGAGTCGACGTTTCAGGCCGAAACCCTTCTACAGAACCGAGAAAAAGAGGCAGGAAATGAAAAGATTAAAAGGCAGTTTGGGGGCTGGGAAATGGGGGAGGGGATGAAAGAAGAGACATTAAGAGATATTCAAGGTGAGACGAGATGGTAATAGGACAGGTAAAGAAACAAACAATGGCTCTAGATGAAGTGTGAAATGCGCTGGCAGAGTGAGAGACAGCTGCCGTGTGGGAGAGAGAAAGGAAAAGGCACAAACCAAGTGTGGATAAAAATATAATCGGGGCCGAGGTTATGATCTGAAGTTGTTGAACTCGATAGAGAGTCCGGAAGGCTGTAAAATGCCTAATCGGAAGATGAGGTGCTGTTCCTTGAGGTTACGCTGAGCTTCCGTGGAACAATGCAAGAGGCCGTGGACAGTGAGGTCTGAGTGGGAATGGAGCGGTGAACCGAAATGACAGGCGACCGGAAGCTCGGGGTCACCCTTACGGACTGAACGGAGGTGTTCCGCAGGGCGGTCACCCAATCTGCGTTTGGTCTCCCCAATGTAGAGGAGGACTCAGAGGGCTGCAGTTTGAACATCTCGACTATGGATTACACCTGGATATATTCACCAATAGACACAGTTAATGCAGTCTTTGCACACATCTACAAACCATTATCGAAGAATATGCCTTCAGCATTGACACTGGGCTTATTTACTGCATCAGAACAAAGTATTGTAAAATTTGCACTTACACCAATAGGCTTTAATGTTATAAATACACTTGTATAATCTCTAACTCAGAGCCTTTCTATTTGCCCAAGAACCTGCAACATTCTGACTCAGAAGCGAGAGTGCTAAGTTTGGGCTTTGGTCGTACTGAGGGGATGGTCCTAAAGTTTGACAGAGCTGGGGTGGGGTCCGAGAGTTTGGCAACATTGGGGTGGAGGTGTTGGGTTTTGGCAGTAGGAGGGTGTTATGTAGCCTGACACGACTGTGGAGGGGGAACATGGTGTTTGGCAGAACTGGAGGGTGGAATGTGGGGTTTAGCTCACTGATGGATTCCTGGGGTCTGCCACTAGTGTGGGGTGGGGGAAGGCAGCACTCGAGGGGAAGGTTGGATCTGGCAGCAGAAATGTGTGTTTCTACAACATCTCTGGAAACACTGATATCAGTGTTTTGTGATCAGTTTCAGAAGGTGTGCCTTGTTGCATTACTGCCTTGTAGCAGTCACTGATTAGAATGTTTATGTTTTCTATTAACATACAGGTGATGTTAATCAGAGCCTTTCCATTTGCCAGAGAAGCTTTTAAAATTGCATTTATTTGTATGGGAATGAAAAAAGAACTCAAATTAGGATGAGGAGAGACACCGTTTCTCTATGACCTCTCCCCCAGCTTAACACCTTCGAAAGTAAAAATGAATAGCTTTTATGTAAAAGGTTAATTGAAAACTTATTTAAATTCATTGTCTACTTTGTACTTAAATCAATTTCAAAAATACACATTCTAAAATATTGTTATTGACAGAAACACAATTTGACTTTTCCACTGAGAAAAAATAAATAAGATTATTTATAACTGAACATAAAAAAGCTGCAACAGGTGTGTAATCAGTACACTCTGTCACACTTGAAAGAGAACTGTGTTTTCTCCCTCAGCCTCTTAAAAATACTCAATATAAATCTTACCCAAACAAAGCTTTGGAAATCTGTCCTCTAGCTTCTATTCAAAGCATTTTGAAAAACAAAACAGAGACTTAAAAGCTGAAGGGAAATGTGACGGAATGCAACTGCTGCAGCCTGGGAAATGTGCACACGGTCAGACTGAAGGATCCGCCGTCAGCTAATTGAGGGCAAAAATAGCACGGCCAAATGCAGACTTCTGGGAGAGGCCGAGTCCTTCATGTAAAACATTTAATGAAGGTTTTAAAAGACAATTCAATGGGTAAATTTTAAATCATGTCATGAAATATCTATGATGTTTTTTATTTTGTTTCAAACCTTGTTTTTAGATATTAGAAATTTCAGTTACAGTACTGAGAAAAAATGGGTAAAATATGTTCAGTGATCCGATTGGTTCATCTTTTTTAATAGGTATCAGACCTCACTGACCAATCAGGAGATATAGCTGACTGGTCATTCAGGATTGGTGGGTTTCACAAATCCTTAGTAGTTTTTCTGCCACTTTCCTCACTTTTGATTTGTGCATTCCATAACTTTTTAGCTTTAATTTGCTGTTGTATTTATTTTGATCCAATTGACAAGTGTGATGAAGAAAGTGCTACAGGATTTAAGTACAACACTTACAGAAAACGCAAGGCTTTTAGTTGATCTGCCATTGGAAAAGGGTTGCAGCATTATTGGTGAAATCAGGACCAAGTGTAGTCTTCATGTAAAGCGGGTCAGCAGACTGGCAGGTAAGTGGACATGGGGATGCAGACCAATGTTCCCTATCATTTGTTTTGGGTCGGCGGCCCCTTTAAGTGGCTGTGTGGCCCATTCAAATGTTTGCCCATGTGCGGTTATTCCAATTGGAAAGCCAGCACGCGGCATGCGTGGGCGCTCCAGACCGCCTGGCAGCGTAACGGGAACATTGGTCCACACGTAATTCAGTACCCATTTTAAGGTCACGCGTGCGGACCTTGTTTTTACACACCCATTATAAATTCCAATGTCATGTATAATGGAAATTTCCTACGTCAACTTGTCACGCTGTAATTACACCCTCCTGCCAGTGGTGGCACTTCAGCACCTCGCTGTTGGAGAGAGGGTGTAATTACAGCGTGACATGTTTACATATACAGTTTACATTTTTAATATAGACACAGCAATTTATAATGGAAAAAAGGTGACTGGAAATGCGCAGATGTAAAATTTTCAGTATATTATAGAGATATATACATCATAATAATATGATACAGCACAGGAGGCCCATCGTGCCTGTGCCGGCTCCTTGGTAGAGCTAATATGTACTGTATATTGAAAGTATATGATAATTGCATGAATGCATCTGTAGCAGTGTAAATAATTATTTGACACTAATTATTAACTATACGAGATATATAGCATATATACACACACACGTCTAATAATATACATTGTCAAAGGATATTATGCATATCCTTTGACAATGCATCAGATACAATGTGTTATGTATCTGTTTAATGCAATGTGCATTCTCTCAATATATCTAGAAGGCATTTGCTTTTACACATTAATATACTATACAATCTATATTCTGACAATTCTTATGCATAAATGTAGAAGCTATTGTACATTAAGTACATCACCATAAACACATTTTATATAGATATTATACAGTGTATGATTGTGTTAATGCATAACATACTTTCAATATTACTAAGTAATGTGATAGTACACCTTCTACATTAGTGAGCCATAGATTTCTAATGCACAATTCTTGTGTCACTAAACTGTCACACCTGGACAACAGGTAGAAAAGGATTGAGCGTGGGTGGGTAAAGGCGCAATTGAAGAGGGATTGGGCTATGTGGGATTGATGGTGGTGTGTGAAATTGAGGTGGCGGATGTGGGGATGATTGGACAAAACCAACTAGCATTTATATAGCACCTTTAACATAGTAAAACATCCCAAGGCGCTTCACAGGTGCATTATCAAACAAATCTTGACACCGAGCCAGATAAGGAGATATTAGGACAGCTGGCCAAAAGCGTGGTCAAAAAGATAGGTTTTAAGGAGCGTCTTAAAAGGAGGAGCGAGAGGTAGAGGAGTTTAGGGAGGGAATTCCAGAGCTTAGGGCCCAGGTAGCTGAAGGCACGGCCGCCACTGGTGGGTCGATGACAATTGGGGAATGTGCAAGAGGCCAGAATTGGAGGAACACAGCGATCTCGGAGGGTTGTAGGATGTTACAGAGATAGAGTTATTAGACCGTGGGATGCTTTTCCACAAGTACTGAGACTGGAATATCATTCAAAAGGGAACGGGAAAAGTATTGAAAAGAAGAAATATAAAAGAAATGGGGGATTGGGTTACAGGAGAGAGTCGAATGTCCTCCACCTCTCTTGCAATTTCTTTCATTCTATGAAAACTCTTTTATTGAGTCCGAGCCCAGGGAGTGGCTTAGAAATGCTGGCGCTGAGTTTGGGACGATGTGCCCTGTGAGCAGTGCCCGAACACCGAGCCTGCCGCCCTTTGTGCGATCTCTCGGTTTGGCTCAGATGCTGCTCGGTTTTGACGTCTGAAGTCCAAGTACAGGTTGGCTCTGACTGAGGCCCCCGGTTCAGAGTGATTACCTTCAAACGGAACCAGAGTCCAAGGAGATAGGGAGAGACGTGCAAGAACATTTGCAGACATCACGTGATCAGATGTGACATGATGAGACGCCATGTGGTCGGACGTCACACGGCGAGACGTCACCTGATAAAACCTCCAGCAATGACTCCAACCAGAGTTGGCAAACCTACCTGAAGACTGCCCCGTCTGCTCGCTCAGGTGGACGTAAAGGATCGCAGGACACTATTCGAAGAGCAGGGGAGTTCTTCCCGGTGTCCTGGGCCAATACTTATCCCTCAACCAACATCACTATAAAGAGATGATCTGGTCATTATCACATTGCGGTTTATGGGAGCTTGCTGTGCACAAATTGTCTGCCGCGTTTCCTACATTACAACAGTGACTAGGTTTCAAAAAGTACTTCACCGGCTATAAAACATTTTGGGACTTTCTGAGGCCGTGAAAGGCGCTATAGAAATGCAAGTTCTTTGTTTTTTACATTTGACTCCCTGTGTGCAACGCCAAGGGAATCAATAAAAGTATAGAAACATAGAAGATAGGAGCAGGAGTCGGCCATTCGGCCCCTCAAGCCTGCTCCGCCATTCAATGCGATCATGGCTGATCATTGCAGATATATATTGCTGCATAAATATAGATAATGTGTGCACCACATTAGCATGCAGTGTTTATACATTTTTTGCTGCATGTATGAAAATGTACAACAACTTGCACATTAACCAGCCATGTTAAATATTTCAGTGCTGACAAGTGTTGACTTAATGTAGAATAATAATAACAGCACCTACCTTGCACATGCTGTGCAGTTTAAGGTCAGTGTGTGATGAGGGTGCCTTTACATTGCTGACTGCCCGGCCCGGCCCCCTGCACCAACACTGACTCCCAGGCTCCACACTGACCACTAGGCCCACCCCCTGCACCAACACTGACTCCCAGGCTCCACACTGCCCACTAGGCCCACCCCCTGCACCAACACTGACTCCCAGGCTCCACACTGCCCGCTAGGCCCACCCCCTGCACCAACACTGACTCCCAGGCTCCACACTGCCCGCTAGGCCCACCCCCTGCACCAACACTGACTCCCAGGCTCCACACTGCCCGCTAGGCCCACCCCCTGCACCAACACTGACTCCCAGGCTCCACACTGCCCGCTAGGCCCACCCCCTGCACCAACACTGACTCCCAGGCTCCACACTGACCGCTAGGCCCGGCCCCTGCACCAACACTGACTCCCAGGCTCCACACTGACCACTAGGCCCGGCCCCTGCACCAACACTGACTCCCAGGCTCCACACTGCCCGCTAGGCCCACCCCCTGCACCAACACTGACTCCCAGGCTCCACACTGACCGCTAGGCCCGCCCCCTGCACCAACACTGACTCCCAGGCTCCACACTGCCCGCTAGGCCCGCCCCCTGCACCAACACTGACTCCCAGGCTCCACACTGCCCGCTAGGCCCACCCCCTGCACCAACACTGACTCCCAGGCTCCACACTGCCCGCTAGGCCCACCCCCTGCACCAACACTGACTCCCAGGCTCCACACTGACCGCTAGGCCCGGCCCCTGCACCAACACTGACTCCCAGGCTCCACACTGCCCGCTAGGCCCGGCTGAGGGGCCAAAATGGCGGCGCGGCCGGTGACCGGCCCAGCGGCCTCTCCCTCCCCGGCCCGCACTCACCATCAATTTCATCGCCTTGTCGTGTAAGATGGAGTCGGGCTCCATTGTGCGTGGGGTTGATGTCCCACAGTGGGAGGGGAAGTCCTTGCCTCCTTCTTCCTCCCCCTCGAGGCCTCGGTCTCTTGAGGTAAAAAAAAATTTTCGACGACGACGACGAAGGACGGCCGGTCGGACAACACCGCCTCCCGCAGCTAGGCCGCGGCGTCCCCTGCGCCTGCGCGCCCCCGCCGCGCTGCTCGCCGGGAGTTGTAGTCCGCGCCGCTCCCGCCGGCCGCCCCCGCCGCGCATGTGCCGGGGCCCGGGAAACTACAGCTCCCGGCAGGCGCCGCGCGCGGGGGGGCTGGCCGGCGCCCGCTGTGCCCGCCGGGAGCTGTAGTTGGCGGGCGCGCCGTGTGCCGAGCCGCCCGCTGCCGACATTGCTCTTACCGAACGAAAATGTGAGAGGCTGTTAACGAAATTTTTTTTCCTCTCCTGACGGAAACTCTTGAGAAGTGGTGCTGGGCTGGTTGACTTGCCACCTCCTGGCAGGGGCGGGCGAGGATGAGGAACCAGCTGTGGAGCGGCGCGCCGCCCTTCCGCAAGGTGCCCGACCGGCGGATCCGCAAAGCCCGCTTCAAGGACCGCGACCTGCGCGTGCTGATCGACTCCGTCATGGAGAGGCGGGGCGACATCTTCGGCGAGGGCGGCCAGCCGCCCACCATGCAGAGCCGCCGCCAGGCCTGGCTCTTCGTCATGGAGAGGGTCAACGCCGTGTCGGGCACCCGCCGCACCTGGGAGGAGGTGCGCAAGAAGGTCCACGACCTGAAGAAGAGCACCAAGGTAAGACCCCCCCGCACCGGCGGCTTCACCGGGGGGGCTCCTCCACCTCGCGCCCCGCACCGCTCGCCCTCCAGTCTCAACCTCCATCTGCCTCCCACATGGTGCCACAGTCTCTGGCCTCTGCTCCAAGGTCCGAGTGTTGGGGAGGCAGCTCTCTGGTTGGACATATTTACTCCAGCTTTCATCACATGTCCTCCAGCTGCCCCGCCCAGTTAAACAGCCTCTTTTTTTTTTACCCTCCCCAATATTTACTGTGAGAAGTCACACAGCACCAGGTTATAGTCCAATAGCTTTATTTGAAATCACAAGCTTTCGGAGCGCTGCTTCTTCATCAGGTGAAGTGAAGAGATGCATATAGGCACAGCATATATAGTCAGAGAACACTGCCAGATGATTACAGGTAATCTTTCTAACTGCCCTTTATCACACCTCGGCAGAGAGATAATCACAGCAATCAAAGTTGTGAATGGTGTCCAATATTTACTGAATTTGGATGATCAGCCATGATCTCATTGAATGGTGGAGCAGGCTCGAGGGGCCGAACGGCCTACTCCTGCTCCTATCTTCTATGTTTTACAACTAACAAAAATGAGAAGTACACACAATTTTACATTACATACATTTTACAGCACGGAAACGCCATTCGGCCCAACTGGTCCGTGCCGGTGTTTATGCTCCACACCCACCTCCTCTCACCCCTCTTCATCTCCTCCTATCAGCATAGCCTTCTATTTCTTTCTCCCTCATGTGTTTATCCAGCTTCCCCTTAAATGCTATTCGCCTCAACTACACCCTGTCGTTTTAACACCCCTGTGATTTTTTTCCCTGTCCTGCTCGCAGCAGTGTCCTGGAGATTAATCCTTAATTCCTGGAGACTCCAGCACAAACCTAAGCTTGACTGTTACTTTTATTAAAGGCGCACACATGCACAAAGACTTTACTGACAACACAGAAATGTGAGCAAGAATGTGCCAAGTGTTCAAAGTGAATACAGCAGCATTATGCAAACGGCATGATGGACAATGTGTGTTGGAACTGCAGGAAGGCATTTGTATGGTGCGAATCGCTCTGTTCTAATCTCCGCTGCTTTTATCTTTAAAGGAAAAACTCGCTTATAACCGAAGATCACGCCAGGTATCGGGTGGCGGCCGGCCAGACATCAAAACATTGACAGAGTTCGAGAATGACATGATCCTTTTATTCGGCAAGGATAGCTTTGAAGGCCTTGATACTGTGGATCTTGGTGTCCTGTCAAGACTCAGTGGTGAGTGTATAAATAAAATATTTTATGATTTTTGCAAAAAGGTAACTAACGTATCCGTACGCACTGATTGTGTACAAGTGCATCCGACTGTTTGTAATGAAACTGCAGAGCTGAGATGGATGTGAGCCTCCCTACTCATACCTTGCCATCTGTATCTCTTCGCAGACCAAGGAGAAACAAGCGGATCATCAACCATAGCTGCCAAACAGCACCATACACCCAAGTACCAAATGTCACCCCCTCGACATGAAGCAGGCACCAGCACAGATACACCCACTGGAGGAGATGGTAGTGTTGAGGATGAGGAGGAGCTGGGTGAGTCACTGAACATTAGTGAGGAAGGGGGACCAATATTGGTAGATGATGAGAGGTCCTCGTTTGAAGGGTGGAGGCCCCACGTGCTGGGCCCTCCAATTGAGGCAGATGCAGATACAGATCTCAGTGGGCCTGCTTTCAAGCGGAGGCTGTTAGAACATGAGTTCAGTGTTGAACAGTCGCTTGCCTCCATACACACAACAGTGGAAGATGGTATGGTTATGTTGGACCAACGGTTGTGTGCACTACAGTCTGCCATTGAGCATGTGGCAACACCTGTGGCGTCTGCAGTGGAGACCTCGCTTACGCAGGCCTTAGACACAGTCGGGTCGTCGCTTATGAATGCTCACACTGCTGCTATAGACGTTCTGGGGTCAAAACTGCAAGAAGCTGTCAAGGCAGGCTTCAACTCACTTGGAGAGCGATTGCAGGCAACCATGGCAGAGGGATTCCAAAGTCTCATAGAAGCCCAGTGCTCTATGCTCACACAGATTATTGGTCAGCGTGAGAGGATGGCCTCCACTAGTGGAGTAGCACAGGCTCGGCCAGTTGGCAGTCATTCTAGCGGGGGTTTGGTGCCACCAAAAAACCCCACGCAGGTGAGTGCAGGTGCTGTCTCGGAAAGTCTTGAGTCCAGAGCGACTCAGCACCAGAGACCTCTGGCACTGATGCAGGTCCATCAGGGTTAGTTGCAGATACAGGTAGCGGGACTTCTGTATTCTATGCAGCTACAAAGTTGGCTCTAGGTGCTAACTTGTGTAGAAACACTGGGGCATCAGCACCGAGTCTTGATGCTTTGCCCCCCCCCAATCTCCCTGCCCCAATCCTGATGCTGAGTCTGTCACTGCCAGACCGTTAGCAGCTGGTACAGCAGTCGGCTGCAGTCGCAGCCAACACGTGCTCTGCTCAGTGTGGTGTGTTTCAAAACGGGCTTTTATTTAAAATTGGAGTTTAAAATGTTTTGAGACCCAGTGAGAAAAGTACCTGTTGGGTGGCTTGTTCCGCGGCCAGGTCAGCAGGGACAGGGTGTGCAGCAGAACTGGAGCAGGCGGGTGAGGGGAGCGTCTGCAGTATCGGTACTTGGGTGGGTGCGGGAAACAAACCATTGAGACTCAAGTGAGCAGGCAGAGGATAGAATGGTGCAGGATAACACACCAGTGACTCACCCTTCTGCAGTTCCCTTTATTAATTCAGATTGTTTTTTATTATACGCGGAATAATGCTGCTGGGGGTTTGTCTATTTGAATCTGGCGGTTTGGGAAGGGTAAAACATCCGATCGGTGAAGTTCACCAGCAAACGCTTAAAGCCTCCGCCTGATACTCTTGTGTGCCATTTCTTCACAAGCATTAACCTATTTAAGTAGCACGCGCAGGAATATATTACGGGCGCGTTAAGCATTTGCGTTTTGAATTTTGAAGCCCGGAAATTTTACCCTCCGCTCGCGTTGCTTATTGGCATGCCTTTCTACATTGTTAGACTGACCAACTTCACATGGATTAACATCCCACTCCCCTCCCCTCCCCGCCTTCCCAGCATTAAAAGACAAATACTAAATTAGACAATGGATTGTACCGTCAGTAAGTGTGCTGCTTCCAGAGAGCCCCAGGAACTGTACGCTGGGAAGGCTACAAACCGGCCCAGGCTTGGCAGTGGAAATCATTCTTATTGGGGGGGGGGGGGGGGATTTCAATGCACCCCCAATATTAACACCAGGGAGGCAGTTACATACTCCTGCTCCCTGCGTCGGCACCTATGCAGTTGGCTACACAGCCATCCGCCAGTGCTATTCCTTAAATCACTTAGTAGTAGGCACTATACACGAGCAACATGGAGAACCCGCATGAGAGACACAAAGGGGTAATGTGGGAGTGGCAGACACTAGGCATGTACAGCACTGCTCAACTGAATAAATTTAATTTACTTTTACTAGAGCTTGCGGTCTTTCCTTCTTTCGTTGCTCAGAATCTGAAGGGTCTTGTCCAGAAGCAAACCTAATGGGGGTCATATTCACTTCTCTGGAAAAGACAAAATATGACTAATTGAATAGCATCGAATTACATCGTGTGTACAGCACAGAAACAGGCCATTTGGCCCAACTGGACTATGCTGGCATTTATGCTCCACACGACCCTCCTCCCACCCCTCATCATCTCACCCTGTCAGCAGATCCTTCTATTCCTTTCTCCCTCGTGTTTATCTAGTTTCCCCTTAAATGCATTTATACTATTCGCCTCAACCACTCCCTGTGGTAGCGAGTTCCACATTCTCACCACTCTCTGGGTAAAGCAGTTTCTCCTGAATTCCCTATTGGATTTATTAGTGACTATCTTATATTTATGGCCCCTAGTTCTGGTCTCCTGCAAGTGGAAACATCTTCTCTATGTCTACCCTATCAAACCCTTTCATAATCTTAAAGACCTTGATCAGGTCACCCCTCAGCCTTCTCTTTTCTAGAGAAAAGAGCCCTAGTTTGTTCAATTTTTTCTGATAAGTATAGCCTCTCAGTTCTGGTATCATCCTTGTAAATCTTGTTTTTTGCACCTTCTCCAGTGCCTCTCTATCCTTTTTATAATATGGAGACTAGAACTGTGCACGTTGCTCCCAGTGCGGTCTAACCAAGGTTCTGTACAAGTTTAACATAACTTCTCTGCTTTTTAATTCTATTCCTCCAGAAATGAACCAAACGTAGATTGGGTGACCGCTTTGCGGAACACCTCCGTTCAGTCCGTAAGGGTGACCCCGAGCTTCTGGTCGCCTGTCATTTTAATTCACCGCTCCATTCCCACTCGGACCTCACCGTCCTTGGCCTCTTGTATTGTTCCACGGAAGCTCAACGTAAACTCGAGGAACAGCACCTCATCTTCCGATTAGGCACTCTGCAGCCTTCCGGACTCAATATCGAGTTCAACAATTTCAGATCATAACCTCGGCCCCTATTACACATTTTTTCTTGCAATTTTTCCACTCCTTTTCCCCCCCCCCCCCCTTTCCTTTTGTTTCTCTCTCACACCTGGCAGCTATCTCTTGCCCTGCCAGTACACTTTGCACCTAATCTCAGCCTATTACCATCTCGTCTAGCTCTTTTGTTTCTTTCACTTCTTTTGTCCGATCGCAGCCCTGCCTTCGATCTATTTTCTTTTCTTTCCAGTTTTGAAGAAGGGTTCGACCCGAAACGTCAACTCAAATTTCTCTCCACGGATGTTGCCTGACCTGCTGAGTTTTTCCAGCATTTTCTGTTGTTATTTCGGATTTCCAACATCTGCAGTATTTTGCTATCGTACCAGTGTTTTGTTTACCTTTTTTATGGTCTTACTAACCTTTTAGTGCATTTCTACTTTCAGTGATTTGTCTATCTGGACCCTAGATCCCCTTGCTCCTCTACCCCATTTAGACACTTATTTTCCAAGGAGTATGTGGCCTCTTTATTCTCCCTACCAAAATGCACCAGTACACATTTATCTATACAGCAGTTTGGTGGTTGTAAATACAGGAAACTTTGGTTTATCCGGAGGCTAAGTGTCCGGCAAGCTCGAGCCACTGGCAAAAATCAGGAGCCGTTTTGTTAGGTTTTTTTTCTTCTCGTGGCTTTTTTTTTCCAACAGTCAGGCTCTGCAAAGTCTCTCTGAAGCTGTTGCTAAGCTACAGAGACGCTTCCAAGGTACGGGCCGACTGTTTAGAAGCTGTTGCTAAGCAACAGTGTTTGTTGTCAGATACGGAGATGAAAAGCTCCGTATGCTTCAACATTAACGCTGGAGTGTCCGGCAGTTTTGAGGGAACGGCAACAGCTCGGTCCCGTCGGTGCCGGATAGCACAAAGTTTCCTGTATATCCAAAAGTAAATAACAGTCCCCAATTGTAGAGCTTACTGAAAGAACTGGAACATAGCAACAGGAGGAGGCCATTCAGCCGCTCGGGCCAGTTCTGCCATTCAGTTGGATCATGGCTGATCTGTATCGTAACTCCATTTACCCGCCTTGGTTCCGTAACCCCTAATACCCTTGTCTAACAGAAAACTTATCAATCTCAGTTTTGAAATTTTCAATTGACCCCCAGCTTCAACCCTGAACGGCCTGGCTCTAATTATAAGGTTCTGCCCCCTTGTTCTGGACTCCCCCCCCCCCCCCCCCACCAGAAGACATAGTTTCTCTCTCTCTACCCTGTCAACCCCTTTAATCATCTTAAACACCTCGATTAGACCACCCCTTAATCTTCTAAACTCGAGGGAACACAAGCCTAGTCTATGCAACCTGTCCTCATAATTCAACCTTTTTAGCCCCGGGATCATTCTGAACAGGAGAATCATGATCCGAAATCCATCTGTCTTATTTATATATCTATAATATCTCACATATTAAAAATGATTTATCTGTGCATGTTTCTGTCAGTCGCACTACATGGGCCAGATTCTGGGGCCACACTTTGTAGATGTGACTCAAACTGAAACAGCAGCAAATCAGGGCTGAGAAGGCAGAAAAACTACAAATCAAAACCAGCCAGGAAACTATCAATGAGAAACTACAAAGGACTTACGTAAAAACTAATAGAGAATCTCGCAGCACAGAAGGAGGTCATTCGGCCCATCGTGCCTGTGCCGGCTCTTTGAAAGAGCTCTCCAATTAGTTTCACTCCGCTCCCCGCTCTGTCCACAGAGCCCAGCAAATGTTTCTTTTTCTAGTATTTCTCCAATTCCCTTTTGAAAGTTACTATTGAATCTGCTTCCACCGCCCTTTCAGGCAGCGCATTCCAGATCACAACAACTCGCTGCGTAAAATAGTGTCTCCTCCTCTCCCCGCTGGCTCTTTTGCCAATGATCTTAAATCTGTGTCCTCTGGTTACCAACCCTCCTGCCACTGGAAACAGTTTCTCCCCATCTACTCTATCAAAACGCCAATATTAAGTCTTCCCTTCACCTTCTCTGCTCCAAGGAGAATCCTTATTGTCCGGTCAGGAGAACCTACCATTAATAAAAAAGGAGAATGTTAACCAATAAAACCACTCAAAATACTTCATGAAAATGTTTTTTGTGCGCCATTTTAGCTCCTTAGCTGACTACGGGTTTAAAATAAGATGTCTACCATAATATTAAAACATTATGAGTTCTGACCAAAGCTCATCGACCTGAAACATTAACTCCGTTTCTCTCTCCACCGATGCTGCCTGACCTGCTGAATATTTCCAACATTTTCTGTTGTTATTTCAGATTGCCAGTGTTTTGCTTTTGTATTAATGTTTAAACTAAACTTGCCTTTTCTATACCATCGTTCAGGTTTTTACTTTTCAGCCTCAGCTTCTCTTAAAAGCCGCAGCTTAAAGATGATGGGTTACCCAAAATTCTATTGGCTGATGGCAGTTACCATGACGGCAACTTTTAGGATGCCTTAGTCTGAGTGTGCAGTTTCTAAACCTGCCTCAGCATAATTTTCAGTGTATAACTTGAAACTTTTGTCACTTAATCTTTTAGCAAACTTTTTTTCGGTTTCTTTGTTTTTCCAAATGATTTGAAAAGCAGGCTGGTGACTGAATCTTATGATCCTTTTTCAAGTAAAGTTTCAAATCTGACCAGGCTCAAATGCTCTATTTTACTTCAGAGAGCAAGCCATGCTCAGAGAGAGAGAGAGAGAGAGAGAGAGAGAGGAGTGATTTTTACCACCTGTTTATACCGAAAAATTGTAACCAATGATTATTTACTGAAATTGTATTTTTCTCAGTTTCTCGATGTTGAAGGGTTTTCTTCCAGCTACAACAGTTTGAGTTTGTTTCTCCAAATAATTTGAAAAGAAGCTGGTGGGTGAATGATTTATTTATTATTAACCAGACTTTGTTCCACACACGATTGTATCTGGAGTTTGATCTGAAGAAGTTGAGACGCTGTTAATCCAAGGCTGTACACGTGTGTTCACATTTGATGTCTGAACTAACATGCCGTTTGTCCGTGGAGAGATCGAGAGTCCAGCAGTTTCCTACCAGCAAGTTGGGTCTGGCCAAGCGCCCTCTCAACCCACAAAGAGGAAATGTGCAGAAAATCGGCTTTTCATCGGAATGAAGGAGTCGCAGAGTGAAGGCCATCCCCCCCCCCCCCCCCCCAAGTACAGACTGCTTTCTGTGTAAAAACTATTAAATATCTTCAAACAGATTTTTACACATTTAGTACGTGATGTGGAATTTTTCTCCAGGAAAAAGTCATATTTCTGTGGAGTTTATAACATCTTGCTCTATAAAGCAGGAAATTAGTGCTTAATAAAAATATTAAGCTATTGCAGTTTAGTGATGGTAAAAGTGACAGTAGGGCAGCACGGTGGCATAGTGGTTAGCACTGTTGCCTCACAGCGCCAGGGACCCGGGTTCGAATCCGGCCTCGGGTGACTGTCTGTGTGGAGTTTGCACATTCTCCCCGTGTTTGCGTGGGTTTCCTCCGGGTGCTCCGGTTTCCTCCCACAGTCCAAAGATGTGCGGGTTAGGTTGATTGGCTATGATAAAATTGACCCTTAGTGTTAGGGGGATTAAATACGTGGGGTTACGGGGATAGGGTGGGATATGTGTTGGTGTAGGGGTTACAGGGATCGGGTGGGATATGTGTTGGTGCAGGCTCGATGGGCCGAAATGGCCTCTATCTGCACTGTGGGGTTTCTGTGATTCTGTGATTATTCAGGCTTAGTAACATTTAAGGCATGGGATGTCCAGATGAATCCAGTGTAACCTTCCTAAAGGGGGGTTATAATTATCCCCCACTGATTGATTGTTTTTAATCTTTGTTGAAATCGAAATCTAAACAAACTATAGTGGGAGTGACAACAGCACTGCACATACCCAGAGCGGAGACTGGATGTTTTTCTGTAAAGTTCAGACCGCTGGAGATATTCTGGGGCCAGGTTTCGTGCGTGTGGGGGCAGAAACAGACAATGAACCATCCAGCCCCCCCTCACCCTCATCCCCCCCCGCCCCCCCCCCCCAGAGCATGATGCCTGGGAGATTTTAACTCCTGGGCCTCATTAACATTCCGACAAAAGCCAATGAGTGTGGCATTGGCTACTTCAAAGAATGGATTTTTCACAACATTTAAAAACCCCACTCCAGAGACTTGAGCACATAATCTAGGCTGGCACTACAGTGCAGCACTCCCTCAGTACTGCACTGTTGGAGGTGCCGTCTTCCAGATGAGACGTTAAACCAAATGCCTGTCTGCTCTCTCAGGCTCGCCTGGTGTCCTGGCCAACATTTATCCCTCAACCAACATCTAAGAAACAGATAATCTGATTGTTTATCTCAGTGCTGTTTGTGAGTGCTTGCTGTGTGCAAAATGGCTGCCACATTTCCTACATTATAATGGTGCAAACACTTCAGGAGTACTTCATTGACTGTAAAGTGCTTTGGGATGTCCTGAAATCGTCAAGGCTCTATATAAATGCAAGTCCTTTTTTTCCCCCAAAGGTGGTATTTTGGCTACATCAAGGATTACGATGGGCAATGTTGATGGAAGGTAAACTTAATCCCACAGTTTCTTACACAGAACTCTCACATATTATCAAGAAGCAGAAAGTGATTCTGGAGAAACTAATTGAGCGAAAGAAAGCATGGATCCAAAGATTTGCCCAATCCTTACCTGTTTTAAGGAGTGAGTTTACCAAATCCTGATAAGAGTATATAACTGGAATTGAGGAAACTACTGGAAAAGAGAAAGAATTGAAGGGCCCAGATCAGCTATACAACACTTAGAAAATTGTACTGGCACAAGTCAAGAGCCATGTTCGCATGCGGCCCGTCACCGACTCCATCCCTCTCCCTGGCCACTGTCTGAGGCTGAAGCAGACCGTTTGCAACCTTGTCGTGCTATTTGACCCTGAGCTGAGCTGATTTTCAAAGGGAAATTGGATGTTTTTTTTGAGTTGGGCTTCAGCTATTGACTAGTGATAATGGGGGACTTCAACTATCCTAATATAGTAATCGTGTAAAGGGCAGAGAGGGGGAAGAATTTCTGAAGTGTATTCAGCAGAACTTTCTTGATCAGTACGTTTCTGGCCGACGAGGGAGGAGGCATTGCTGGATCTGGTTCTGGGGAAGGGTGGGTCAAGTGGAGCAAGTGTCAGTAGGGGATCATTTAGGGAACAGTGATCATAGTATAAGGTTTAGATTAGCTATGGAAAAAGACAGGGAGCATTCTGGAGTAAAAATACTTAATTTTGGAGGACGGCCAATTTCAGTGGGTTGAGAATGGATCTGACCCGGGTAAATTGGAATCAAAGATTGGCAGGCAAAACTAATTGAACCTTTAAAGAGGAGATGGTTCAGGTACTGTCGAGGTACATTCCCACAACGGGTTAAAGGTAGGGCAACCAAGTCAGAGCTCCCTGGATGACGAAAGAGATAGAGAGTAAGATGAAGCAGAAAAAGGGGGCATTGATGCCGGGTTGAGAATACAAGTGAGAACCAGGCTGAATATAGAAAGTTCAGAGGGGAAGTGAAAAAGGAAATAAGAGGGCCAAAGAGAGAGTATGAGAATAGGTTGGCAACTAACATAAAAGGGAATCCAAAAGTCTTCTATAGGCATATAAATAATAAATGGGTAGTAAGAGGAGGGGGTGGGGACGATTAGGGACCAAAATGGAGACCTACACATAGAGGCAGAGGGCATAGCTGAGGTACTAAATGAGTACTTTGCATCTCTCTTCACCAGGGAAGAAGATGCTGCCAAAGTCATAGTGAAAGAGGAGGTAGTTGAGATATTGGATGGGATAAAAATTGATAAAGAGGAGGTACTAGAAAGGCTGGCTGTACTTTAAGTAGATAAGTCACCAGGACCGGATGGGATGCATCCTAGGATGCTGAGGGAAGTAAAAATGGAAATTGCGGAGGTACTGGCCATAATCTTCCAATCAACCTTAGATACGGGGGTGGTGCCAGAGGACTGGAGAATTGCAAATGTTACACCCTTGTTCAAAAAAGGGTGTAAAGATCAACCCAGCAACTACAGGCCAGCCAGTTTAACCCTGGTAGTGGGATAGCCTTTAGAAACTAATCCGGGACAAAATTAAGTCACTTGGACAAGTGCGGATTAATTAAGGAAAGGAAACACGGATTTGTTAAAGGCCAATCGTGTTTAAATAACTTGATGAGGTAACAGAGAGGGTTGATGAGGGCAATGCAGTTGATGAGGTGTGCATAGACTTCCAAAAGGTGTTTGATAAAGTGCCACATAATAACTTTACATATACAGCAAAGTTGAAGCCCATGGAATAAAAGGGACAGTGGCAGCATGGATACGAAATTGGCTAAGTGACAGGAAACAGAGAGTAGTGGTGAATGGTTGTTTATCGGACTGGAGGAAGGTATACAGTGGTGTTGCCCAGGGGTTGGTACTAGGACCACTGCTTTTCTTGATGTATATTAATGACTGGGAGAAGGCGATTGAGGAGGATTCTTGCGATGACCAGTGGCTGAAGAGCTCCTCCCAGAGTCGCAATGCGGATTCTGCCCACTAAGGGGCACAATGGACATGATCTTCACCGCGCATCAACTACAAGAGAAATGCAGGGAACAGCACCGACCGCTGTACATGGCCTTCTTTGACCTCACAAAGGCCTTCGACCGTGGAGGATTATGCAGTGTTCTCCTCAAATTCGGCTGCCCTCAAAAGTTTGTCACCATCCTCTGCCTGCTTCATGACGACATGCAAGCCATGATCCTGACCAACGGTTCCACTACAAATCCAATTCACGTACGAACTGGGGTCAAGCAAGGCTGTGTCATCGCACCAACGCTCTTCTCGATCTTCCTGGCTGCAATGCTCCATATCACCCTCAGTAAGCTCCCCGCTGGAGTGGAGTTAATCTACAGAACAAACGGGAAACTGTTCAACCTCCGTCACCTCCAGTCCAGATCCAAGGTCGTCCCATCCTCTGTCATCGAATTACAGTATGCAGACGACGCTTGCGTCTGCGCACACTCTGAGGTCGAACTCCAAACCATCGTTAACACCTTCACCAAAGCGTACGAGAGCATAAGCCTTACACTAAACATTCGTAAGACAAAGGTCCTCTACCAACCTGCCCCCGCCACACAGTACTGCTCCCCGATTATCAAAATCCATGACGAGGCCTTGGACAAGGTGGACCACTTTCCATACTTCAGGAGCCTACTGCCAACAAGGGCAGACGTCGATGAAGCCCAACACTGCCTTCAGTTTGACAGTGCAGCCTTCGGTCGCCTGAGGAAGAGAGTGTTTGAAGACCAGGACATCAAACCCAGCAGCAAACATAGAAACATAGAAGATAGGAGCAGGAGTAGGCCATTCGGCCCTTCGAGCCTGCTCCGCCATTCAATGAGATCATGGCTGATCATCCAAATTCAGTACCCTGTCCCTGCCTTCTCCCCATATCCCTTGATCCCTTTAGCCTCAAGAAATATATCCAACTCTTTCTTGAATATATTTAATGAACTGGCTTCCACCGCCCTCTGTGGCAGAGAATTCCACAGGTTCACCACTCTCTGGGTGAAGAAATTCCTCCTCATTTCAGTCCTAAATGGCTTACCCCTTATCCTTAAGACTATGACCCCTGGTTCTGGACTCCCCGGCCATCAGAAACATCCTTTCTGCATCTAGTCTGTCCAGACCTGACAGAATTTTATAGGTTTCGATGAGATCCCCTCTCAATCTTCTAAACTCCAGTGAGTATAATCCCAATCGACACAATCTCTCCTCATACGTCATTTCTGCCATCCCAGGTATCAGCCTGGTGAATCTTTGCTGCACTCCCTCCATGGCAAGAACGTCCTTCCTCAGGTAAGGTGACCAAAACTGCACACAATACTCAAGGTGCGGTCTCACCAAGGCCCTGTACAACTGCAGCAAGACATCCTTGTTCTTGTACTCAAACCCTCTTGCTACGAAGGCCAACATACCATTTGCCTTCTTAACCGCCTGCTGCACCTGCATGCTTACCTTCAGCGACTGGTGCACAAGAACACCCAGGTCTCTTTGCACTTCCCCTTCTCCCAATCTATTGCCATTCAGATAATAACCTGCCTTCCTGTTTTTGCCACCAAAGTGGATAACCTCACATTTATCCACATTATAGTGCATTTGCCATGTTTCTGCCCAATCACCCAACCTGTCCAAATCGTACTGGAGTTTCATGACATCCTCCTCACAGCATACCCTCCCACCCAGCTTTGTGTCGTCTGCAAATTTGGAGATATTACATCCAATTCCCTCATCCAGATCGTTAATATATATTGTGAACAGCTGGGGTCCTAGGACTGATCCTTGCGGTACCCAACTAGTCACTGCCTGCCACTCGGAAAACGACCCGTTTATTCCAACTCTTTGCTTTCTGTCCGCCAACCAGTTCTCTATCCAAGTCAATACCTTGCCCCCAATCCCATGTGCCTTAATTTTGCACGCTAACCTCTTATGCGGGACCTTATCGAAAGCCTTCTGAAAGTCCAAATACACCACATCCACTGGTTCTCCCTTATCTATTTTACCAGTTACATCCTCAAAAAAATCCAGTAGATTGGTCAAGCATGATTTACCTTTTGTAAATCCATGTTGACTTTGTCCGATCCTGTCACTGCTTTCCAAGTGCTCTGCTATTACATCTTTTATAATGGACTCTAGCATTTTCCCCACTACCGATGTCAGGCTTACCGGTCTATAATTCCCCGCTTTTTCTCTGCCACCTTTTTTGAATAGTGGGGTAACATTAGCTACCCTCCAATCCATGGGTACTGTTCCAAAGTCTATTGAGTTCTGGAAGATGACCAGCAATGCATCTACTATTTCTAGGGCCACTTCCTTAAGTACCCTGGGATGTAGATTATCAGGCCCTGGGGATTTATCGGCCTTCAGTCCCATCAATTTCCCTAACACCATTTCCCTACAAATACTGATTTCTTTCAGTTCCACCCTTTCATCAGACCCTATGTTCCGCGGTATTTCTGGGAGGTTATTTGTGTCCTCCTTTGTGAAGACAGAACCAAAATATGTATTTAGTTGGTCTGCCATTTCTTTGTTCCCCATTATAAATTCCCCCGATTCTGACTGCAAGGGACCTACGCTTGACTTCACCAATCTTTTTCTCTTTACATATCTATAAAAGCTTTTACAGTCAGTTTTTATGTTCCCTGCTAACTTACTCTCATATTCTATTTTCCCTTTCTTAATTAATCTCTTTGTCCTCCTTTGTTGAATCCTAAACTGCTCCCAATCCTCAGGATTATTGCTTTTTCTGGCCAATTTGTATGTCCTCTCCTTGGATCTTATGCTATCCCTAATTTCCCTTGTTAGCCATGGTTGAGTCACCTTTTTTGTTTTATTTTTATGCCAAACTGGGATGAACAACTTCTGTAGTTCATCCATTCGGTCTTTGAATGTTTGCCATTGCCTATCCACCGTCAACCCTTTGAGTGCCATTCCCCAATCAATCCTACCCAACTCGCTCCTCAGACCATTGTAGTTTCCTTTATTTAAATTGAGGACCCTAGTTTCTGAGTCAACTACTTCATTCTCCATCTTAATGAAGAATTCGATCATATTATGATCGCTCCGACCCAAGGGGCCTCGTACAACAAGATTGCTAATTAATCCTTTCTCGTTACATAATACCCAGTCTAAGATGGCCTGATCTCTGGTTGGTTCCTCGACATATTGGTCCAGGAAACCATCCCGTAAACACTCCAGGAATTTCTCCTCCACAGTATTGTTACTAATTTGGTTAGCCCAATCTATATGTAGATTAAAGTCACCCATGATGACTGCTGTGCCCTTATTGCACGCTTCTTTAATTTCCCGTTTAATGCCATCCTCAACCGCCGCCTTACTCTTTGAAGGTCTATGTACCACTCCCACTAACGTTTTTTTCCCCTTAGTATTTCTCAATTCTACCCATACAGATTCCACATCATCAGAGCTAATATCCTTCATTACAATTGTGTTAATACCTTCATTAACCAGTAATGCTACCCCTCCTCTCTTGCCTTTTTGCCTATCTTTCCTGAATATCGAATTCCCCTGGATGTTGAGTTCCCAGTCTTGGCCATCCTTGAGCCACGTTTCCGTAATCCCAACCAAATCATATTCGTTTACCTCTATTTGCGCAGCCAATTCATCCACCTTATTACAAATGCTCCTCACATTAGGACACAAAGCCTTCAGGCTTGTTTTTTTAACACTCTTAGACCTATTAGAATTATTATTTACTGTGGCCACGTTTGATTTAAACCGTTGATTTCTCTGACTGCCACTTTTGTTTTTCTCCTTCCTATCTTTTGCTTTTATCCTTGTTTCCCTTTCCTCTGTCTCCCTGCTCAGGTTCCCAACCCCCTTCCATTTTAGTTTAAACCCTCCCCCACAGCACTAGCAAACACTCCCCCTAGGACATTGGTTCCAGCCCTGCCCAGGTGCAGACCGTCCGGTTTGAACTGGTCCCACCTCCCCCAGAACCGGTTCCAATGTCCCAGGAACTTGAATCCCTCCCCCTGGCACCATTCCTCTAGCCACGTATTCATCTGAAGTATCCTTCTATTTCTACTCTGACAAGCACGTGGCACTGGTAGCAATCCTGAGATTACTACCTTTGAGGTCCTGTTTTTTAATTTACTTCTTAACTCCCTATATTCCGCTTTTAGGACCTCGTCCCGCTTTTTACCTATATCATTGGTGCCTACATGCACCACGACAACTGGCTGTTCACCCTCCACTTCCAAGATGTTCTGCAGCCGCTCGGAGACATCCTTGACCCTTGCACCAGGGAGGCAACACACCATCCTGGAGTCTCGTTTGCGGCCGCAGAAACGCCTATCTATTCCCCTTACAATTGAATCCCCTATTACTATAGCTCTACCACTCTTTTTCCTCCCATTCTGTGCAGCAGAGCCACCCCTGGTGCCAGGAAGTTGGCTGCTGCTGCCTTCCTCTGATAAGCCATCCCCCCCAACAGTACTCAAAGTGGTATATCTGTTGGAGAGGCGGATGGCCACAGGGGACCCCTGCACTACCTGCCTGCGCCTAGTACTCTGCCTGTTGGTCACCCGTTCCCTTTCTTCCTGTCCAACCTCTACCTGTGGTGTGTCCAACTCCCTAAAAGTGCTATTCACGATGTCCCGAGCATCGTGAACGCTCCAGTATGCATCCAATCGCAGCTCCAGTGCCGCAATGCGGTCTGTCAGTAGCTGCAGCTGGGTGCACTTCCTGCACACGTAGTTGTCAGGGACACAGGAGGTGTCCCTGAGTTCCCACATCTCGCAGGAGGAGCAGATCACAGGGCCGGGCTGTCCTGCCATGACTTACCCTTTAATTAATTGAGTTTAAATTAAATCAATCAATCCCACTAATTACACTACAGTTAAATAGTTTACCAACAGTCCCCGCTACACCAGAGAGACCTTAGAAACTATAAACCAGAGTTAAAGTTTAAAAAAGAGAGAAATACTCACCAACCAATCACTTACCTGCTTCCTGCTGACGTCACACTTGGATTACTTTTTACCTCTATCCCGGAACCTGGATTGGTCGGGCCTCTGGTGCTCCCTCGCAGGTCCGCTGCCTCTCCGGTCTCGGGGCTCTGGGCCTCGCTGCCTTGGGCTGCTCTTTTTATCCTCCGCCGTCTCTGGTGCTCCCTCGCAGGTCCGCTGCCTCTCCGGTCTCGGGGCTCTGGGCCTCGCTGCCTCGGGCTGCTCCTTTTATCCTCCGCCGCCTCTGGTGCTCCCTCGCAGGTCCGCTGCCTCTCCACTCGGGGCTCTGGGCCTCGCTGCCTCGGGCTGCTCCTTTTATCCTCCGCCGCCTCTGGTGATCCCTCGCAGGTCCGCTGCCTCTCCGGCCTCGGGGCTCTGGGCCTCGCTGCCTCGGGCTGCTCCTTTTATCCTCCGCCGCCTCTGGTGCTCCCTCGCAGGTCCGCTGCCTCTCCACTCGGGGCTCTGGGCCTCGCTGCCTCGGGCTGCTCCTTTTATCCTCCGCCGCCTCTGGTGATCCCTCGCAGTTCCGCTGCCTCTCCGGCCTCGGGGCTCTGGGCCTCGCTGCCTCGGGCTGCTCCTTTTATCCTCCGCCGCCTCTGGTGCTCCCTCGCAGGTCCGCTGCCTCTCCGCTCGGGGCTCTGGGCCTCGCTGCCTCGGGCTGCTCCTTTTATCCTCCGCCGCCTCTGGTGATCCCTCGCAGATCCGCTGCCTCTCCGGTCTCGGGGCTCATGGCCTACAGAGCAGTAGTGATACCTGCCCTCCTGTATGCTTCAGAGACATGGACCATGTACAGTAGGCACCTCAAAGCACAGGAGAGGTACCACCAATACTGCCTTCGCAAGATCCTGCAAATCCATTGGCAGGATAGGCGTACCAACGTCAGTTTTCTCGCTCAGGCCAACATCCCCAGCATCGAAGCTTTGACCACGCTCGATCAGCTCTGATGGACGGGCCACATCGTCCTCATGCCCGATATGAAACTCCCAAGAGAGCCCCAGGCGGGCAGAGGAAATGCTTCAAGGACACCCTCAAAGCCTCCTTGAAAAAGTGCAACATCCCCACCGACACCTGGGAATCCCTGGCCTAAGACCGCACAAAGTGGAGGAGAAGCATCTGGGAAGGCGCCGAACACCTCGAGTCTCTTCGCCGGGAGCAAGCGGAAGCCAAGCGCAAACAGTGGAAGGAGCGCACGTCAACCCAAGCACCCTACCCACCCGCCCCTTCAACCACCGTCTGCCCCACCTGTGACAGAGACTGTAGGTCCCACATTGGACTCATCAGTCGCCTGAGAACTCATTTTTAGTGTGGAAGCAAGCCATCCTCAGTTCCGAGGGACTGCCTAAGAAGAAGAAGATATCAATGACCTGGACTTGGGTGTACAGGGCACAATTTCAAAATTTGCAGATGACACAAAACTTGGAAGTATAGTGAACAGTGAGGAGGATAGTGATAGACTTCAAGGGGACATAGTCCTGGTGGGATGGGCGGACACGTGGCAGATGAAATTTAACGCAGAAAAGTGCGAAGTGATACATTTTGGTAGGAAGAACGAGGAGAGGCAATATAAACTAAAGGGTACAATCCTAAAGGGGGTGCATAAACAGAGAGACCTGGGGCCCCTGGGGGTATATGTGCACAAATCATTGAAGGTGGCAGGGCAGGATGAGAAACCGGTTAAAAAAGCATATGGGATCCTGGGCTTCATAAATAGAGGTATAGAGTACAAAAGCAAAGAAGTTATGATGAACCTTTATAAAACACTGGTTCGGCCTCAACTGGAATATTGTGTCCAATTCTGAGCACCACACGTTAGGAAGGATGTGAAGACCTCAGAGAGGGTGCAGAAAAGATTTACAAGAATGGTTCCAGAGATGAGGGACTTCAGTTACGTGGATAGACTGGAGAAGCTGGGGTTGTTCTCCTTGGAGCAGAGAAGGTTGAGAGGAGATTTGATAGAGGTGTTCAAAATCATAAGGGATCTAGACAGAGTAGATAGAGAGAAACTGTTCCCATTGGCAGAAGGGTCGAGAATCAGAGGACACAGATTTAAGGTGATTGGCAGAAGAACCAAAGGCGACATGAGGAAAAACTTTTACGCAGCGAGTGGTTAGGATCTGGAATGCACTGCCTGAAAAGGTGATGGAGGCAGATTCAATCGTGGCTTTCAAAAGGGAATTGGATAATTACCTGACGGAAAAAAAATGGCAGGTCTACAGGGAATGGGCGGGGGAGTGGGACGAGTTGAAGTGCTCTTGCAGAGAGCCGGCACAGACTCGACAGGCCGAATGGCCTCCTGTGCTACCATTCTATGATTAAAATTCCTGAGGACCATTGCATTATAACTCCACAGGAACATTGCACTGTACAGGGATGAAATTCAAAAAAGTGTAAGTCAATCTACTGTGTTAAATGTTACAATTATTATTAAATAAATTTTGGGAAAAATTTAAATAAATATTGGGGAAAAAATTCTGTTTGCTGCCTGTGACGTTTCTGTGGTGTATGTGCCTTTAAGAGCAATTATGGTGTATGTGCCTTTAAGAGCCCCAGGTGTGCGTAATGCCGGTAATTGCCACTTGGGCTATATAAGCCTGTGTATTGTGTATATCCTTCAGAAACCCCCCCCAGACTTGCTTAGTAAATACCTATGAACCAACTCCTGTCTTCAGTGCCTTTATCTACACACGGACACTACAGTGGCGACGAAGTGGAAACGGACTTACCTGCAATTCGGCAGCACCTCAAGGACATCGATTCCTCCAGCGTCCAGAAGACTCAAGGAAGTAAGAGAAACTGTGGTTTCACCAGCTGGCCAAGCTGGTGGCAGGTACTGCGCTAATCCTTCCTGGGCGTCAGGCTGGGGCTCCAGCGGCGGGCTCTGCAGCTGAGACAGGCAGCGAAATCGGAGGCAAGCAATAACGGACTGGGAGGGTGCACTCGGGAGACGGCCGGCGCGGCAAGCAGGTCAGCGTTTAAGACCTCCGTCGGGAACGAGTCTCCAACAGTGAATAAACGGAAACCACAGTAAAACAGCGTTGTTATCGGTAGCAGCGGCGGGAAAGCGCGGGAAGCGCCATATCTTTTTGCTACAGAGAGAGAGAAAAAAAAAAGCGCGGGAAGCGCCATATCTTTTCTGAAATGCCTAAATCTGGTAATATTGAGGCTTTTGATGGTGAAATAGAAGATTGGACCACATACATGGAAAGAGTAGAGGTTTATTGCACTGCAAATGGAATAACAGATGAAAAAAAAGCTTCAGTACTTCTGAACTTAATGGGCGCAAAGACATACGGGCTGTTATGAAATTTAATCACTCCAGCCAAACCAAAGGACAAGACTTTTAAAGAAATTGTTGATACCCTGCAGGAGCATTTAAACCCAACACCGCTGCTGATAGCGGAACGATTCAAGTTCTTCAAGAGAAATCAACACAAGAATGAAAGTAACGCTGATTACCTAACCGAATTAAGAAAGCTATCAAAGTACTGCCAATTCGGAGCAGGACTATCGGATTATCTTCGAGACAAATTTGTTTGCGGTCTCTTAAGTGAAGGAACACAAAAAAGACTGCTTTCTGAAAAAGATTTAACATTGGACAAAGCTTTCAGTATGGCTGTATCATACGAAGCAGCAGCAAAAGGAGCTGCAGAGATACAACAAGAGACACAGGACTTCGGCACCCATAAAATGACACAGGAGTTCGGAAGATGTTATCGCTGCGGCAGATCCACCCATAACCAGAGGGACTGCTGGTTCAAGGGCAAAGCATGCAGGCAATGTGGTAAGATTGGACACATTGCACAGGTATGCCAATCTGGACAAAATAAATCCACTGACAGAAAACAAAAAATCAATAAAGAAAAGTACAGGAAGGTACAAATGATGACGGACAATAGCTCCGAAGACCAGAATAGCGATAGCGACTCCGGAAACAAGAGACTAAGCTGTCTCAAATTACATAATGTACTTGCCAAAGAGGATTACCAAACCATTTGGGTTACTCTCACAATAGCAGGGTCCCCAGTTAAAATGGAGCGAGATACAGGATCAGCTCTAACCGTAATAAATCGACGAGATTACGAGAGGCTATTTTCGCATATACCTCTAAAAGACACATCCATTATCTTAAAAACATATACGGGGCAGAAAGTCTACCCCAAAGGAAAAATAAGGGTGCCTGTGGTATACAACGGCAAAGAAATACAAAAGTTGTATTTATACATTCTACAAGATGGTGGTCCACCGTTGTTGGGACGTGAATGGATAAGGAAGATACGTTTAGACTGGCACTCCATTCAGGCACTGACGGTGACCAGTAAGGAAAAAAACAATGATGACATCATACCTGAGCGATTAAAAGACATCTTGGCCAACGCCAAAGAAGTGTTTCAAGAGAAACTAGGAACCTTGAAAGGCATCACCGCCTCAATAAAAGTGGAAGATACAGCAATTCCAAAAAATTTTAAGGCAAGACCGGTGCCATACGCAATACGTCCGGCAGTCGAGGCAGAGCTGAAGAATTTGGAAAAGGCAGGCGTATTATCCAAAATAGATTGGAGCGAATGGGCAACACCCATCGTTCCAGTCATGAAAAAAACATTGAAAAATAACTCTGAGGAACAGAAAAAATTCGCATCTGTGGGGACTTTAAGGTGACTGTAAACCCGGTCCTTCACACGGTACAGTATCCTCTTCCGAGGATAGAAGATATTTTCGCCTCACTATCCGGAGGGAAACGTTTCACAAAAATTGACTTGGCACAGGCATATCTACAGATGGAGGTTGAGGAGACCTCTAAAAAGTATCTCACAATAAACACACACAAAGGCCTGTACCAGTACAATCGACTGGTTTTTGGAATAGCATCAGCTCCAGCTATCTGGCAAAGAGCTATGGAGCAAGTCCTGCAAGGGATTCCGGGGACTCAATGCTACCTAGATGACATCCTTATAACAGGAGAAAACGACAACGAGCACCTTGCCAATTTGGAGCAGGTGCTCACTAGGCTGAAAGAACGGGGCCTACGAGCAAATCGCCCCAAGTGCGAATTTTTCCAAAATCAGATATCATATTGTGGCCACATAATTAATAAGGAAGGGTTGCATAAGTCACCTGAGAAAATTGAAGCAGTTATAAAAGCCCCAGCACCTGAAAATGTTTCACAATTAAGGTCATTCCTGGGATTAATAAATTACTATCATAAATTTTTACCGAACTTATCAACTATTCTACACCCTCTTAATGATCTTCTACAGACAGGAGTGATTTGGAAATGGAACGAAGACCGTAAACGTGCCTTCCATAAATGTAAAGACTTAATCACATCCGAGAAAATTTTGGCTCATTACAACCCATCACTACCAATCAGACTGGCGTGCGATGCATCCCCTTACGGCATAGGAGCGGTATTGTCCCATAGATTCCCTGATGGCTCGGAACGGCCGATAGCTTTTGCGTCACGCTCATTGAACTCAGCTGAGCGTAACTATGCCCAGATAGACAGGAAAGCACTCAGCCTGGTATGGGGAGTGAAGAAATTCAACCATTACCTACACGGACAAAAATTTACCTTGCTGACTGACCATCAACCCCTCATCCCCATATTCAACCCTAAAAAAGGTGTCCCCATTATGACGGCACAAAGACTACAGAGGTGGTCCCTTTTTCTAGGGGCACACCAATACAACATTGAATACAAAGGGTCAAAACAGCATGGGAATGCTGACGGTTTATCACGCCTACCGTTGCCAACGATAGAAGAGGCACCTACAGTAGACCCAGTAGAGATATTCCACTCTACCATAGTGGAATGTCTACCGGTGACAAATTCTGCCATTGAAAGGGAGACAAGAAATGACCCTACTCTCTCACGGGTCTACGATTTAACAGTGAAGGGATGGCCAGCACATGGCGAACCACTGTTGCCAGCATTCTCGCAAAGAAGAGAACAGCTGGCAGTGTGCCGAGGAACCTTGATGTGTGGATCCAGAGTGGTGATTCCACCCAAACTCCAGGATAAAGTGCTAAAGGAGCTTCACGAGGGGCATCTGGGTGGAGTGAAAATGAAGAACCTAGCTAGGGCGTTTGTATGGTGGCCAGGTATCGATGGAGACATCGAAGACATGACCAAGAGCTGCCTAGGATGCCAGAAGATCCAAAATGCTCCGCCACAGGCCCCTCTACATCCATGGGAGTGGCCCTCATCTCCCTGGCAAAGGGTGCACATCGACTTTGCTGGTCCATTTATGGACTCAATGTTCTTAATCGCAGTTGGTGCACACTCCAAGTGGCCGGAGGTAATAAAGATGTCCTCCACCACCACGGAAAAAACCATCACAGTATTAAGGACCATATTTGCCAGGAATGGGCTGCCGGAGCAGATATGTTCTGATAATGGACCGCAATTTGTGTCCGAAGGATTCAGAAAGTTAAAGAACAATGGGGTAAAGCACTACACGTCCGCCCCATACCATCCCGCCACCAATGGATTGGCTGAAAGGTTTGTCCAGACCTTCAAGAAGGCCATCAAGGCCATGGGTAATGAAGACATAAAACTTCAGCACAAGGTGGATAACTTCTTATTTACATATAGGAATGCAACGCATATGGTTACTAACCAAACTCCCGCCATGATGTTCTACAATAGAAACCTAAGATGCCGGCTGGATTTGGTCAAGCCCAACATCCGAAGGGACGTGGAGAACCGGCAGTTTCAGGGCATGAATGAAAGGCCAACTAGGGTCTTCCAGATAGGCCAACCGGTTTTGGCCCGGGACTACCGTACCGAGAAATGGCAGCCTGGAACTATCTGCACACGATTAGGACCACTGATGTATACCGTGGACATCGGAGACAGCATAATAAGGCGCCATGCTGACCAAATCATCAAGTCATCCGAAAAGGGACAACCTACACCACCACTCTATACATCTAACGATGAAGTAGAGATACCCATATCTACCTCCGATCCGGTGATACTGGAGCCCGATGAACCCGACACTGGCCTTCAAGCCGAATCAGCCTTGCCAGAAGAACCTACTACACCACCAGAAACTACTACACCCCCGAGGCGTTATCCGGACCGAGCCAGGAAGCCTCCTGAGAGACTAACTTATAATTAATTAATACAGCAATGTATATTATTTTGCATATAACATGTAATTAATAATTACTTAAAATATGATGTACTAGTTAGCTAGAAGGGGAGGAATTGTGGTGTATGTGCCTTTAAGAGCAATTATGGTGTATGTGCCTTTACGAGCCCCAGGTGTGCGTAATGCCGGTAATTGCCACTTGGGCTATATAAGCCTGTGTATTGTGTATATCCTTTAGAAACCCCCTCCAGACTTGCTTAGTAAATACCTATGAACCAACTCCTGTCTTCAGTGTCTTTATCTACACACGGACACTACAGTTTCCCAGCTCTAGCCCTTGTTCTCTGATCTTTGCTGACTTCATGTTGCTTTGTTGATCTTACCAATCTCCCTGATCTCAGACCTTTGCTGCAACTCACCATCTTTTCTCTGATCTTCCAGCAAGTGTTTTTGCTGTTCCTACAGATGCTTCTCCTGCCCACTGACCCAAACTCCTTTGATTCCTGTATAATTCTGCATCCCCCCTCATTAACAAAATAGGAAACATTTCTGAGGCTGTACCCCAGGCCACACTACTGATAGTCTCTCTCTCTAGATCCTATGTAACCAGGAGAAGCATGGCCTCCCATGGACCCCTCTGTCTACAGTCCCCGGGCCTCCAAGGTGTCAGCCTGTGGCTCAGTCGGTAGCACTTTTGCCTCGGAGTCAGAAGGTTGTGGGTTAAATTCCCACTCCAGAGACTTGAGCACAAAATCCAGACTGACACTCCCAGTGCAGCGCTGAGTGAGAGCTACTCTGTCGGAGGTGCCGTCTTTCGGATGAAACGTCCTCTCAGTGGATGTAAAAGGTCCCATGGCAACTATTCGAAGAAGAACAGGGAAGTTTTTCCTGTGTCCTGGGGCCAATATTTATCACTCAACCAACATCAATAAAACAGATGATCTGGTCATTATCACATTGCTGTTTGTGGGGTTTTGCTGTGTGCAAACGCTGCCACATTTCCTACATTACAACAGTGACTACACTTCAAAATACTTGACTGTGAAGCGCTTTGGGATGTCCTGAGGTTGTGAAAGGCGCTTTAGAAATGCAAGTCTTTCTTTTTTCTTGCTCCTCACTCTCCTTTGAATAGTACCATGGGATTTTTTACCTCCACCTGAAAGGGCAGACGGGGCTGCGGTTGAATATCTCATTCGAAAGGGTGCACCTCCGACAATACAGCACTCCCTCATGACTGCACTGAAGCATCAGCTTAGACTATGCGCTCAAGTCTATGGAGTGGGGCTTGATCCCACAGCCTTGTGGCTCCCCTTGTAATTGTTGATGTCTGTCCTTGACCTTCAATCCAATTCACAACCAGGCGTTCATCCCAGCTCCCTTGTTATGGGCCGTTATTCAACTCACCAGCTACTCTGAGAAAAAATATTTCTTGTCTCGGAGCTTGCTCTAGCTTTCCCAATTTTGTGTTCACATCCTGCAGTCTGTGATGATATTTGTAGCCAAGTTCTCTGCGTACGCCTGTGTTGAAACCGTCGAGCCACATCTTTCTGTAACTCATTCTTTCCCTGGAGCTCCAAACTGTGGGATGCCTCGCCTCGCTCAGGCGTCCCCTTTTTGCAGGCTATTAAAGCCCAATCTTGGTCCTATTTAATCACTGCTGCCAGATGAAGAGGATATCGAGGCACCAGGGAAGCTGCAAAAAAAAATAAAAGATTTACAAGGATGATACCAGAACTGAGAGGTTATAATTATCAGGAAAGACTGAACAGGCTGAAAAGAGAAGGGTGAGGGGTGACCTGCTAGAAGGGGTTCGACAGGGCAGACATAGAGAAGACGTTTCCACTTGTGAGGGGAGTCCAAAACTAGAGGTCATCAATATAAGAGAGTCACTAATAAATCCGATAGTCTCTTCTGGATTCTGCTGATCCAGGAATTAAAGGCTGACCTACTGTACAGCCGGCAGACGCTCCTAGACATCGGGGCCGACTGTGTGAAGCTTAAATTCGGCGACATCGATCTGCCTCCTGACATCGCCCGACCCCCGGGACCAGCGTGGCGTCCTCCCCCAGCCGGAAGTCAGCGCAGACCGCGCAGGGAACGCAAGCAGAAGCGGGGTAAGAGAGCAGGGATCCAAAACAGGCTGAAGAGGGCCCCACACAAACCCTCCCTCCCAAGTATCTTCCTGGCCAACGTCAGGTCACTGGAGAACAAAATGGATGAGATCAAACTGGATCTCACCACACAGAAAAGGACAAAGGAATGCTGCGCCATGATCTTCACAGAAACCTGGCTGAACAATGGCATCCCTGACACCACCATACAACTAGAAGGACGCACGGTCTTCCGCGCCGACAGAACTGCAGACTCCGGTAAGAGCAAGGGAGGCGGTTTGTGCATTTACACCAACAATGCCTGGTGCACCAACAGTGATATAATTGATAGATCCTGCTCGGCTGATTTGGAATTCCTCATGGTAAGGTGCAGACCCTTCTACCTGCCTCGGGAATTCACGAATGTTTTCATCACTGCGGTCAACATCCCACCACACGCTAATGCCAAACTAGCACTGAAGGACCTCTACAGGGCCATCAGCGAACAACAAACTGCGCACCCAGACGGAGCTTTTATCGTCGCGGGGGACTTCAATCACACAAACCTAAAAACTGTACTACCGAAATTCCACCAGAATGTCTCCTGCCCCACAAGAGGGGAGAACACACTGGATCAAGTCTACACGAGCATTGTAGATGCTTACAAGGCCATTCCCTGCCCCCACCTTGGGAAGTCTGACCACCTCTCCCTGTTTCTAGCCCCGGCATACAAACCGCTCATCAAAAGAGGGAGAACATCAATGAGAGCAGTGAAAGTATGGCCAGAGGGGGCAGTATCGGAGCTTCAGGATTGCTTCGAACGCACTGATTGGGGCATGTTTGCCCACAATGACATCGAGGAATACGCATCCACAGTGCTATTCTACATCAACAGCTGCGTCGAGGTCGTCACGACCCACAAAAATATCAGGTCATACCCCAACCAGAAACCCTGGATGAACGGAGAGGTCCACTCACTGTTGAAAGCACGCGACGCAGCATTTAAATCTGGCGACGCGGCAGCTTACAGAGCAGCTAGGACCAACCTAAAAAAGGGTATCAGGACTGCCAAATGGAAACAGACACTGCGGATAGAGGATCACTTCCGCAACAACTCGGACCCCCGGCGCATGTGGCAAGGCATCCAGTCCATCACTGACTACAAGGGCAAAAACACCAGTCCCCCGGTCAGCGACGCCTCCCTCCCGGAGGAGCTTAACAACTTCTACGCTCGCTTCGACAGGGACAACAGGGAGCCGGCTACCAAAGCCTTGCCACCCCCGGAAGACCAGGTGCTCACTCTGTCGACCTCCGACGTAAGGGGCGCTCTACGCAGAGTGAACACACGAAAGGCTACTGGACCGGATAGCATCCCTGGACGGGTACTCAAGGAATGTGCTGATCAGCTGGCTGATGTCTTCACCGCCATCTTCAACCTGTCATTGGCCCAGGCAGTAGTCCCTACATGCTTCAAGACCGCCACCATCATTCCTGTGCCTAAACAAGCAGCTGTGACGTGTCTGAACGACTATCGACCAATCGCACTCACACCCATCATAATGAAGTGTTTCGAGAGACTGGTCTTAGCCCACATCAAAGCCAGTGTTCCTGCCTCCCTTGACCAACACCAGTTTGCCTATCGGGCAAACAGATCAACGGAGGATGCAATCACAACTGCTCTACACTCGGCACTGAATCACCTAGATGGTAAGGAGACCTACATCAGAATGTTGTTTATAGACTACAGCTCAGCATTCAACACCATCGTCCCCAACAAGCTGGCCACCAAACTCCAAACTCTTGGCCTGAACACTTCCCTCTGCAACTGGACCCTGGACTTCCTAACAAACAGACCCCAGTCTGTCAAATTAGGTAACCACACCTCCCCCCCCCGACCCTGAACACGGGGGCCCCACAAGGGTGTGTGCTGAGCCCCCTCCTCTACTCCCTCTTCACCCACGACTGTGTGGCTGTTAATGGTTCCAACACCATCATCAAGTTCGCAGATGACACCACGGTAGTAGGCCAGATCACCAACAACGATGAGTCAGCCTACAGGGAGGAGGTCCAGCATCTCGTGAAGTGGTGCGCCGACAACAACCTGGCCCTTAACACCAAGAAAACAAAGGAAATAATCGTGGACTTCAGGAAGTCCAAAGGCGGAAGTCACACCCCCATCCACATCAATGGGGCGGAGGTGGAAAGGGTGGCCAGCTTTAAGTTCCTCGGAGTCCACATCACGGAAGACCTCTCCTGGTCCCTCAACACCTCCTCTCTGGTGAAGAAGGCCCAGCAGCGCCTATATTTCTTGAGGAGGCTGAAGGGATGTAATCTGTCACCCCCGATCCTCTCTAACTTCTACCGCTGCACTATAGAGAGCATCCTGACAAACTGTATCACGGTATGGTACGGCAGCTGTAGCTCCCATGACCGGAAAGCCCTGCAGCGGGTAGTCAAAACTGCCCAACGCATTACCGGCACCCGGCTACCGACCATAGAACATATATATCAGAAACGCTGCCTACGGAGGGCACGGTCCATCATCAAAGACCCTACCCACCCCAGCCACAGTCTGTTCGCCCTCCTACCATCTGGAAGACGCTACAGATGCATTCGCACCCGTACGACCAGATTTAGGAACAGCTTCTTTCCCAGGGCTGTCATCCTACTGAACTCCACAAATAAACACTAAAGCCTGCACATCTGCCGATGCACTTTATTATGGTCATATTTATGCTAATATATATGTACAAATGTATGTTGAAATGTTTAAGTGTCCTAATCCAAATTGTACACTCTCGGGAGCCGCAAGCCTACATTTCGTTGTAATGCACTTGTGCACTAACAATGACAATAAAAGTTGATTTGATTTGATTTGATTTTGATTTGAGAATGTGGAACTTGCTACCACAGGGAGTGGTTGAGACGAATAGTATAGATGGATTTAAGGGGAGGCTAAATAAGCAGATGAGGGAGAAGGGAATAGAGGGTTATGCTGATAAGGTGAGATGAAGTAGGGTGGGCGGAGGCTCGTGTGGAGCTTAAACACTGACATAGTTGGGCCAAATGGCCTGTTTCTATGCTGTAAATTCGATGTAATTTATCTCACCTCCTCTCATATTATTCTCGACGTTGGTGGGTCCTGCATACGAATCTTTTCCTTTATTTAGATTTCTTAAAATATGGGGAGAAATTGGGTACCTTTGCGGCTTACGTTATCGCCTCGGGGGGGCACTAACGGGGCGCTACCAGCTTAGCGACCGGGCGCGGCGATAGTACCGACGCCTGCGAGATTGAAGTGGAGGTTTGTGGCGGCGGTAACCACTAGCGCCACGCTCCCCTGTGGCTGGAGATCATGGCATCATCCGGCTGTGCAGTGCCCCAGCTCAGAACTTCACTCTCGCCCCCTGCCTGAGCGCCTGCCGTTAGCAGCGACAGCTCGAGGAGGCGGTCTGAAGTCGGATGAGCGCTGGAGGCATGCTATATCAGGGCGTCAACATCCGGTTTATTTTTAATCGGCAAAGAATGCTGCCTCGTCAGTTTAACATAGGCAAACGCGTTCTGAGCGATTTCAGCGTTTTTCAGTTGAAGGAGTTGTCTGCCTCAGAAAAATTATTCACTTTCATTTAGGTGCGATTTGAAAGTGCAACATTTCCATACTTTAATGGGGGCTGTGCTGGCACTCGACCTCGCCCTCCAGCGTCAATGTCAGAGGCAGCGGAGGCAGAGAGAAAGAGTGCAAAATGTTGCCAGAGGGAGGAGGGCCAACAGGGCTCTCAACAGGAGGCCTTACCCACCCAGGCTATTCCGGCACCAGTTCTCCTACATCAATCTCACTGAGGAGCAGTGTCTTAGAAGGCTCCACTTCACCAAGGACAGGGTCACAGAGCCCTGCCACCTCCTGCAGCCAGACCTCCAGCCTCAGATCAGGAGCACCACAGCTTTCTCAGTGGCAGTCAAGGTCACCGTCACCCTCATTTTCTATGCTAGTGGATCCTTCCAGTGTGCAACAGGAGATATAGCGAACATCTCGCAGTTCACCGTCCTTTGCTGCATCCGTGAGGTCACAGATGCTCTCTACAGAAGGAGAAGGGACTACATTTCCTGCCCCATGACCAGAGAGAAGCAGCGCGAGCGTGCATGTGGCTTTGCCAGGATAGCGGGCTGCCCCATGGTGCAGGGCACCATTGACTGCACCCACGTCGCTTTGTGGACACCTCATAACAATCCTGAGGTATTCCGTAACTGCAAAGGCTACCGCTCACTTAGTGTGCAATTGGTGTGCGACCACACACAGCGAATCCTCACCATCAATACCCGCTATCCTGGCAGCAGCCACGATGTCTTCATCCTGCACCAGACCGGTGTGCCAGCTCTGTCCCAGCCACCACATCAAGCTCGTGGCAGGTTGGTCGGAGACAAGGGCTATCTGCTCTTCACCTGGTTCATGACTCTCCTTCGTAACCCCAACACTTGTGCCCAGCACTCGTACAATGAGAGCCATGCTGCCACCAGGAACATCATTGAGCAGACCATCGGAGTGCTCAAGCAACGGTTCTGCTGCCTTTTCCTCATGGCCTGCTGCACAACTTGGCCATCATGAGGGCACAGCCATTGCCACCAGGCATAGCCGCACCACCTCAGGAGGAGGAAGAGGGAGGCAAGGAGGAGGAGGAGGAGCAGGAGCACGAACAGCCGCGACGGAGGAGCTAGCCACTCCATCGGCCTTGCGGAAGGGTGGTCCGTGACTGACTCATCAGACTTTGGTTCCAATAAATTCAAGGCCACGTCCCGGTTGCTGAGCCAGTCCCCATCATTCCATCAATTTCTCATTCCATACCACACCACATGAAATGAGACACAGCCTCAAATGTGCAACATTCCAAGAATAAATTTATCCAAATTCACCAACCACATATATACAGCATCAATATTAACTAATCACCCTTGTGCAAACCCTTACTTCCCCTCTTTACAGTTCCATTTCCTAATCTACTGCTCCTACGTAGTGTCTCCCCAGTGGCTGCAGCAGGGCTGGTGGAAGGCTACTGAGTGTCGGTGCCACAGGGGTGTGGTGGTTTCTGCCGTGTGTACAGACTGAGGTTCAGATGCTGGTATGTAGGACCTGTTGAAGGTTGTACTCACCCTGACCACCCGAGTGAGGTCGTTGAATTTCTTGCGGCGCTGTGTCAGGCTGCGTACGCCCACACTACTAGCCGAGACCTCCTGGGCCACTTCCCTCCACATTGCCCTGAACACCTGAGGTGATGGCCTCCTTCCAGTGGCCGGGATCAGCATTGCCCTCCTTCGCTCCACTCCAGCCACCAATACCTCCAATGCCACGTCTGTGAACCGACGAGCTCTCTCCCTGGGAGTGGGAACAGCCATAGCCACTGACATGAATCAGTCATTCATGAAAGAAAGACTTATGAAATAAAACTGAGCGGTCTGTGGGTGGCGCTGTCCAGGGAGAGTATAAATACTCGGGCACGGGCCCAGCTTGCGCAGGACATTCTTAACAGGAACTAGTGAAGGACACAACTAGACCTCCATGTTGTAAAGCAGTTGATTAAAGCTTTGTTTAACGCTTAGACCAAGTGCCTAGTAGTTTTCTTACGTCAGCCATCAGGGGATTGAGTTCCTTGCAGGTCGCCCTCACAGCCAGCAATGCTGATAATGAGGATCTGCACAATGATGCAATCTCCCCTTTATAAGCTGGAAGGGGTCAGTGTGAAGGACCATTCTCGATTGCACAGCACCTGAAATTCATTATCACTCTGCCGTTAGCGTCCCTGTAGTGCCCTGCTTATGTCATTAGCGCTGGATTTAGTGCTCCAGTTCTTTTCAGGAGCGCTAATAGCCAATTTAGGGGAAGCCCAGACTCATTAGCGCCTGGTGCTAATTTTTCACAATTTCAAAAATTAGCACCCCAAACGGGTCGATACCGAATTTCTCCCCCACATACTTTTAAAATCAACATTATCCTCCACTCTCAGCATTTTAAAATCCTGGATCAGGTCCCCTTTCAAACTCCTTTTCTCCAATGCCAACATGTTGAGTCACTCCTCATAACTTTAAAATCAATGATATGGATGCTTGAGATTAGAGGTGAACCTGGTACTGACACAGGAATCACAAGCCGAGTGCCTCCATCTATTCCCAAATTCCGACGATTCTTTGAATTCTCAGCTAAGCATTGGTTTCTAATCCCATGCAAAATATATGATTTACATAAGCAATCTGCATGAAAAGGCAATACTTTTTTTATGAGGTATGAGAAAAGATGAGGATGATTTATGGGACCTGAAAGGACCTGGTGCGCATTGTGAAAAATTTATCAACTGTGTAAAACCTTCTTTTAAGACCAGACGTTGCTGAGGAACAGGATGGTGATTAATGGCAGTCTCGCGTACACTGGAAGCTGTGTGAGCTGCAATAATACAATAAGTCAATCGGCAGTTAATCTGCTGCTGTCAGCATATGTATTGGCAAATTAGACATTTGCTAGCAGAGGTTTATTAATTATGGAATGGAGTTATGAAGGGAACACGTGATTATTTGAAGAGAGGCGGCGTAGCCAGGTTTGTTCAACACAGCTCTCTCAACTTATATCTGCACTGTGCTGAAATTAAGTCTCGTTGCACTTTGTCCTCTTCCAATTCATTCTTTCCCAGGTCCTCCAAACTGTGCAACTCCGCACCTCCCTCAGTCTCCCCTTCCTCCTACAATCTGCAGGCTTTTAAAACCCATGGTTGGTATCACCTTATCTCAGCTGCTTCACTTATCCGGCCTTCTCTTTTACTCCTTTCAGTCTTGCTGCTGTCCTGCACTGAGAGGTTCGAACTATCAGGAAAGACTGAACAGGCTGGGTCTCTTTTTCTCCAGAATGGTGAAGGCTGAGGGGTGACCTGATAGAGCTCACTTTGGACTTGGCCCTTCACACCATGGTCAATGTGTGGGAAGTATCGCGGTCACAGTCTGGGAGGTGCGGCCAGAAATTTGTTCATATGTCCTTGTACCTCCAAACTCGTTTCTAACAATTCACAAAACAATCCATCTAAAAATTGGAAGCAACTTGATGCTTTTTGCCGCATTTGTTTTCACCAACGTGCGGACTTCCAAAATCGCAAGTTACTTACGACCAGCCTTGTGAAGGGCAGGTTGACGACAGATGTCGGGAAGGATTTCTCTACACGGAGGGCGGCGGTCCATAGCAGGAGCAGCGTTTGCCAGAAGAGTGCCTGAGGCCAGAACACTGGGCTCATTTAAGAAATAGCTGAGCACTGTAACAGGGAGAGGGCTCCCGCAGTCTGTCGTCTGGAAGAATGAGACTAAATGGGCCAAAGAGCCTTTTCCTCTGAACTTACCATGTGGAAATATTTTTATGTCGTATTTCAAAGATGGCAGATAGGGACATAGGAGCAGGTGTAGGCCATTGAGCCCCTCGGGCCTGTTCCGCAACTCCATTTACCCACTTTAGCTCCACATCCCTTGATACCCTTACCTAACAAAAATCTCTCGACCTCAGCCTTGAAAGCTCCGACTGTCCCCCAGCATCCACAGCCTGTTGGGGAGAGAATTCTAGATCTCTACTACCCTTTGTGTGAAAACGTGCCTCCTGATTTCCTTCCTAACTGGTCTAGCTCTAATGTTGAGGTCATGTCCCCCCGTTCTTCATTTCCCCACCAGAGGAAATAGTTACCGCGTATCGATCAAACCTTTTAAACATTTTAAACAGGTCAAAAATCCTGCTTAGCAGCAAAAAAATACTTCAGTTTGGAGAATTTCTTTGAGGATTTCTCTTTTCCATTTTTAAGGGCAATTTCTCCTCTTCATCTTTCTTGCCAGTCACGATCCACAGCTTAGAGGGTCGTATGTATGCTGACATCTCCCTGTCCCCCAACACGTTGAATTCAAAATCCTCGCCCTCGTCTTCCTATCCCTCCATGACGTTATGCTGCCCTGTCCCTGCAAACTCCTGCCCTAAATGCCCTCCTGCTTCCTGCAGCCATCAGACTCCAGCCTCTTGTGCACCCTTTCCTTTACCTCACCATTGGTGGGTGAGCCCCTTAGCTATATTCTCTGGAATTCCCTCCTTAAACATAGAAACATAGAAGATAGGAGCAGGAGTAGGCCATTCGGACCCTCGAGCCTGCTCCGCCATTCAATGAGATCATGGCTGATCATCCAAGTTCAGTACCCTGTCCCTGCCTTCTCCCCATATCCCTTGATCCCTTTAGCCTTAAGAAATATATCTAACTCCTTCTTGAATATATTTAATGAATTGGCCTCCACTGCCTTCTGTGGTAGAGAATTCCACATGTTCACCACTCTCTGGGTGAAGAAATTCCTCCTCATCTCTGTCCTAAATGGCTTACCCCTTATCCTTAGACTGTGACCACTGGTTCTGGACTCCCCGACCATCGGGAACATCCTTCCTGCATCTAGTCTGTCTAGTCCTGTTAGAATTTTATAAGTTTCAATGAGATCCCCTCTCATTCTTCTAAACTCCAGCGAGTATAAGCCCAATCGACCCAATCTCTCCTCATACATCATTCCTGCCATCTCAGGTATCAGTCTGGTGAATCTTCGCTGCACTCCCTCCATGGCAAGAACATCCTTCCTCAGATAAGGCGACCAAAACTGCACACAATACTCAAGGTGCGGTCTCACCAAGGCCCTGTACAACTGCAGCAAGACATCCTTGCTCCTGCACTCGAATCCTAGCACATAAGAACATAAGAACAGCTACGAAGGCCAACATACCATTTGCCTTCTTAACTGCCTGCTGCACCTGCATGCTTACCTTCAGCGACTGGTGCACAAGGGCACCCAGGTCTCGTTGCACTTCCCCTTCTCCCAATCTATTGCCGTTCAGATAATAATCTGCCTTCCTGTTTTTGCCACCAAAGTGGATAACCTCGCATTTATCCACATTATACTGCACCTGCCCCGCTTCACCTTTCAATAGCTTTTCTAAACCAACTTGTTGGCCAAGCTTTCAGTCGTCCCTCCTAATCTCCCCCTCCAGGGCTTGACATCTGGTTCCTTACTCCCTCTAAATCACCGTAGCACTTTTTCTGCATTAAAGGCACTAAAAGAATGTAAAGTCATTGGGGGAAAAATTCAGGTGTTTGCGCCTCCCGTTAGCGCCTTAAGAGGGCGCTAATGGGGCGCAAAGTAACTAGCGCCCGGGCGCAGCGATGTTTACGCTGCTCGCGAAATTAACTAGACATTTTGCGGTGGCGCTAAACACTACCGCCACGATCTCCTGCGCCGGCAGATTGTGACATCAGTCGAGTGCGCAACGCCCCGTTAGCGCTCCGGACCGGAAATTGAGTGGCGCCCCCTGCCTTACCGCCTGCCGCTAGCAACGACAGGTTGAGGGGAGTGTTTTGCTGTCAGAAAGGGACTGGGGGAGCGCTATTTAAAGGCGACCGCTTCCTGCCTTTTTTTGTTGGTGACATTTTTGCACCACGCATTCTGAGAGAGAGAGAGAGAGACTTCTGGAGAAATTCAACGCTGTGTGAAGGAGTTTTGGGTACTGAGCAGCACTTTGCAGGTTAATTTTGATTTGCCCTTCCTTGTATCGATTTAGAAGAGACTGTGGGGGCTGCACTCTGAGCTCTTTCCCTGGGCCTCTCCAGCGAACATAGCCTAGCGATTGAAAAAGGCAGACACAGGCAGACCAGGCTGCCAAGAGAAGACAGGATATGCTCTCACTGCAGTCAGGGAGTAGTGGAGACAGAGATGCACTTCCTCACAGCCTGTGGAAAATATCAGGGCATCAGGGAGAATTTCTACCAAAAATTCTCACAAATATGCCCTGATTTCAGAAATCTGAATGACAACCAAAAACTCCCATTCCTACTGGGAGAGGAGAGAAGCTGTGTAACACTGGCGGCACACTATGTTACAGCTTGCCATGAACAGAGGGACAACCAGTAAACTAAGAAAAGAATATATATAAACAATGCGAATGTATATTTATACACTCAGGGATATACCTGTTTATACACTGTATGAATAGAACTGCGTTTATGTGCTCAACCATAAATGTATTTTGATGCTTTGGCAACATAAGATGTAACTTATCATGCCAATAAAGCGATTTGAATTGTGAATTGTGAATTGTTCTTTCCAGCAGATTTGATGTACAGGTCTCTCCAGGCTGAAATTCAAGGCTGCAATGAGCAGGATGTGGATGGAGTGCAAAATCAACCCTCCCCTTTAAGATTAAAACAGAAAATGCTGGAGAAACTCAGCAGGTCAAGCAGCATCTGAGAAGAGAGAAACAGAGTTAGCGTTTCAGGTCGATGACATTTCGTCAGAACTCCCCTTTAAGAACTGGCCGGCGCCAGTGTGTCTGTGTTCCATTGCTGACTGACATCACATGAGCTTCGCCAGTGCTCTGAGGTAGCGCCTCGCTCCTTGGCCTTTGCGCCTTAAGAGAGGTGTGTAGCGCCTGATTTAGTGCTCCAATCACCTCCAGGGGCGATAAAAGCCAAATTTGCAGTCAGAGGCGATAATTAGCGCCAGGCGCTAATCTTTGCGCCCGGCCGATAATTGCACCCCAAATGGGGCGATAGCGAATTTCTCCCCCATTGTTTTTAGTGTCGCATAGAATGCCCTCAAGCATTTTTTAAATCATTCTTCAGGATGTGGGCGTCGCTGGCAAGGCTGGCATTTGTAATAAAGTTAGTCCTCCTTTGTGAAAACTGATGTGAAGACTCCATTCAATGTGTCTGCTTTATCCTGTACTCATCAGTAAAAGTTTATTTCGCAACCTCAGGATGTCCCAAAGCACTTCACAGCCAATGAAGTACTTTTGAAGTGTAGTCACTGTTGTAATGTAGGAAACGCAGCAGCCAATCTATCCACAGCAAGCTCCCACAAACAGCAATGTGATAATGACCCACTGTTTTTGTTATGTTGGTTGAGGGATAAATGTTGGTCAGGACACCGGGGAGAACTCCCCTGCTCTTCTTCAAAATAGTGCCATGGGATTTTTTACATCCAGACAGGGCCTCGGTTTAATATCTCATCCAAAAGACGGCACCTCCGACAAGCCTCTCCTGATTGTTTTGCACCTGCTCAGTCACTTAGTGCCAGCCTGCTCTCGGTGACGGGTGAATGGCCGCAGAGTGTTGGGCAATAACAGGGCACGGTTTTGCCGGAAGGGATCAGTACACACACTGCTAACCCCATTCGTTTGGATCTAATTAGTTTGTTTTTTTCAATATTCGACACAGTGAAGCAAACAGAGGTATGAGGTTCTGTATTGATGGAGGCCAAGAATACCAGAGGTCATCCTCACATTTCAGTAGTATTTGTTTATTAATTCCATGCAGCACCATGGCAATCAATGCTAACTGGCTTTGTGCTTATGAAATCCAGCCTTGTTCTGACCCAGTTATTTTGATGTAGTTCACCTTATCACAGTACTGTAATACCTTGTGCAGATAATGTTCATGGCCATAAAAGGCTATTATTCAAAGTCTTGCGAATGTGTGTCTCGATGATGTAGCAATTTTGGGGAGTCCCTACAACCAATCACATTCCAGAATGTCACCCAATCTAATCCCAGGGATTGCTGCCCTTTTATCCTGTCCCTTTAACCAGGAATATGGTCCAAAATAGAGTCGACAACCAGGGTCCAATCAGATCACAGAACCAGCTCTTTGGCGTTATTTTTGATTGGTTATTTTTGTGACTGAAGCAATGATATAACAAAAAAAAAAGATGTTGGGCCTGAAAGGATTGTTACCAGTCCGAGCTCCTTTCAAGCTACCCCAGATCAGGCGTATTCCCCAGACGTTCACCTTCAACTAAAGTTTGAGGTAGCCGAATCCTAAAGACGCTTAATTGGGTCTAAAGGTCCGGACTATCTCTCCCTAAAGGAAAGGAACAACCTGAAGATGTTACCGTCCTCCAGATAGCACTTTTAATACGTTTAGCTAGACTGTAACCTTCCGGATATTATGAGGGTCTGGAAAACTTCCCCAGAATTCTGCAACTCCTCACCAAAGAGCGTACAGAGATTGAGTTCGCGAGTTTGATACAGAAGTACTATGTGAGACAATTCTAAAAAAATATAGATTTATTAAAGAACCGACATGTAATTTACAGCTGGTGATTCAATCACAATATTAACAGTTCCAAATACAGAAAACTTACAATTCTATTATCAGAGATCCTTATTCTCAAATCTTATCTTCGTTACATTTTTACATTTCTTAGTCTTATTCCAGGATATCCACCAAAATCAAATACAAGTACCTTGATCCCCAAGATACAAAGAGTTGAAGACTTGCAGAGCTTGCCTCTGAAGCCTGAGAATCGCTTTGCCCCTTCAAGCGAATCTGTCTTTCCATTTGAAAGTCCAATTTTTATACTCTTTCTCAGCGGTATATCCTTTGAAGTTTTCTGCTGATGTAAACTAATTATCTCTAGTCATTTTTCTGTTGACTTCTATTCTTACAGTCAGTTCAGCTGTAGCAAGCAGACTTGTGTCTCTACCTTTAGGTGTTCAAAACTTATCATAAAAACAATGTGATGGCTGTGCATCTATTTGATGTCATTCTTATGAAGGTCTTCTGTTTGTATCTTTTGCATTTAGAACACCTTACTTAGGATAATCTATGCAATTCTTAATCACCTCAGCTGGTTGTACCACAGACTCGTGTCTCCTGTGTTCTAAGTTTAGCATAAAAATGATTTGACGGCAGGTGTTTCTTTAATGTTCTGTGTTTCTTTCCGAAGTGTTGGTTTATAACACCTAAACAGGGTATGGTATTGTGTTCTTTCCAAGGCTTCAGACTTTTAGGAACCTCCAACCTTCTACTACAATAAGGCTATTGTCTCAGTGTCAACAACTTACCTTATCTCAAAAGCCTGTATGCTGTTTACAGCTTTAGATTGTTAAGGCTTCCAGATTTCCAAGCCCAGTTTGTCATGTTTTAAAGCCAGAATATTTCATAGAATGATGTATTTTTCTGAATATGGCATATTCCTTCACAGGCCGTACAGCCACTATGACAGTATCCATGAACATACGCACTCCATCTTCCAACTCACCCTCCCTCCTCTCCACAGCTTTTTAAAATATCCATTCTTGGGATGTGGGCGTCGCTGGCAAGGCTGGCATTTATGGCCATCCCTAGTTGCCCTGAGAAGGTGGTGGTGGGCTTTCTTCTTGAACCACAGGGTAATGAGTTTTTGATTCAACTGAGAGGGCAGTTAAGAGTCAAACATGTTGGTGTGGGACTGGAGTCACCTAGAGGCCCAGACCGGGTAAGGACAGCAGGTTTCCTTCCCTAAAGGACATCAGTGAACCAGTTGGGTTTTTACGACAATCCGACAGCTTTTTATTTCCAGATTTTAATATTCAATTCAAATTCTCATACTGCCATGATGGGATTAGAACTCATGTTCTCTTATTAGTCCAGGCCTCTAGATTAATAGTCCAGCAACATAAGCACTACACCGCCATACCCAGTTATTCATATAGACCTGAAACGTTAACCCTGTTTCTCTCTCCACGGATGCTGCCTGGCCTGCTGAGTATTTTCTGTTGTTATTCATATAGCACCTTTCACTGGTAATCCTGAATTAACATCATCAGATGTGGGAGGGAAGATTGAGGGTTCCATCGCAACAATTGTATAAAGTGGAAATCTGGAACTCTCTATCTGGGTCGATAGAGAGAAACTATTTCCTCTGGTGGGGGGAGTCCAGAACAAGGGGGCAGAACCTTAAAATTAGAGCCAGGCCGTTCAGGGGTGATGTCAGGAAGCACTTCTTCACACAAAGGGTGGTGAAAACCTGGAACTCTGTCCCACGAAAAAGCTGTTGAAGCTGGGGGTCAATTAAAAACGGAGATTGATAGGTTTTTATTAGGTAAGGATATTCAGGGTTATGGAACCAAGGCGGGTAAATGGATTTAAAATACAGATTATTGAATGGCGGAACAGGCTCAAGGGACTGATTGGCCTCCTCCTGTTCTTTGCCACTTAACCCCATGCCTTTGACGTGAGGGTCCATCCTTAAGACAACTTCATGGAGTTCCAAGGTTGCTACAAATCGTAATGGGGAGAGCAGATATCCTTGTCCTGTGCCAGCACACTTTAGGAATAATGTCAATTCCTTAGAGAGGGTGTGGAGGAGATGTACTGGAATGGTACCAGGAATGAGGGACTTCAGTTGTGTGGAGAGGCTAGATAAACTGAGATTATTATCTTTAGAGCAGAGAAGGTTAAAGAGAGATTTAACAGAGGAGTTCAAAATCATGAAGAGTTTTGATGGAGTAGGTCGGGAGAAACTGCTTCCAGTGGCAGGAGGGTCGGTAACCAGAGGACACAGATTGAAGGGAATTGGTAAATGAATCAGGGGGGAGATGAGCAGATATTTTTACGCAGTGAGTTGTGATCTGGAATGCGCTGCCTGAAGCAGATTCAATAGTAACTTTCAAAAGGGAATTGGATAAATACTAGAAAAAGAAACATTTGCTGGGCTGTGAGGAAGCAGTGGGGGACTGGGACTAATTGGAGAGATCTTTCAAAGAGCCGGCACAGGCACGATGGGCCGAATGACCTCCTTCCATGCTGTGTGATTCTTTGATTTTACCCGGCAACAACCATGAGGAACTCAGCACGGAATAGTTGCTAATTTATGCCATCTGCTGCAAGGATATTTGCAGCCAGCCTGCACCACAGACATGGTGGCATTGTTATTGGGTGCAGGATACTCACTATCCTTGCGTTGTAATACAGGCACGTGGACTCAAGAGATAGACGTTTGATTGATAATCTTTATTATAAACACACTACACTAATACATCCAAATGCATGCAATGCTCATGGGAGCAGTACCAAGTTAACTCACGAACAGAGAACTCATCGAGGGTTCACCACTTACGTCCTCCAACTCACTCGCACTCGCCCTCTTCAAAACCATGTGAGTCAGTCAAGTGACCACTCAGAGTCCTTGGACGAGACACCAACAGGCAGCAGCCAGTATGTTTGAGCAATAGACCAGATTTATTAAGCTTACAGCGTAATCAATACTTAACGTTAGGCGATAGTGATGAATAGCTCGCAGCCCTTGGTTTCTGGAGCCCTTCGGACACAGGCAATGTTGTCGCAGGTCTGTTCCTTATCTTCGCAGCAAATCTCTGTGTAAAGTTGTTCTTTGAATATCGAGGTTTTAACCCATTCCTTATCAACAGTTCCTTTGGCCAGTGTCCATATATGGTCTTTAACAAAATCACCATTTTTAATTGGTTCTAATGGTCAAAATACCATTGTCACTCAGGTTAAGGCTAGTAACCAGGCCACTCCTTTTCCAGTATATTTCCACTAACCCTGTTCCGCTGTCGTGTTATCTTGTTTATAGCTTCTCACCCCATTGGAATTTACCATATCTCTTTCATTTCATGTCTCCCTGGCACAAGGCCTTTATACCAAGGGCCCAGCCCATTTCAGCGCTGTTTCACTAGCCTTGATGTATCCAGACTATCTCACTTTAATCTACCAGATAAATACCTTAACTTCCATGATCTCTCTCATTTATTGGAATTTATACTAATTATCCTTTAAATATTGTTGCAATTAGTTTTGTTAAGCGAATTCTAAGTTCTATACAGCATTATAATATGTTTTTCTTAGCAATTTAACGATTTGACCTTCACTCGCAGCCTGTGGCTGTTTGTTATCAAACCTTAGTCCTAACTGCTTTTGACTGTCCTCGCAGCTGCATTTTGAACAAGTCTTAGCTTTCTAGTTACCCAGGAGTAATTATGGGTAATATTATTTGGTCAATGGTTACACTTAAAGTTATACATATATGATTCCCATCTACTAAATATCTTTAAATATCAGCTTTTCGTACAACCAGGTAGAGCTCCTAAAGTGCTCCGGTGGGCGGTACCTTTTATGGTTAATCACGTAAGATGAGCGTGAAGGTAATTCTGCATGTGATTAGGAACATTGGTACGTGAACAGGCCATTCCGCCCCTCGAACCTGTCCTGCCATTCAGTGAGAAAATGGCTGCTCTGTATTCTAACTCCATCCACCTGCCTTGGCTCCATATCCTTTTATCCCCTTGTCTAGCAAAAATCTATCGACGTCAGATTTAAAATTATTAATTGAGCTAGCATCTACTGCTTTCTGACCAAGCTTTCGGTCACCTGCTCTGATTTCTCCTTATGTGGCTCGCTGTCAAATTTTTTGTCTTATAATACTCCTGTGCAGTGCCTTGGGACATTTTACTGCGTTAATGGCGCTGTATAAATACAAGTTGTTGTTGGAGAGGGTTCCACACTTCCACCACCCTTTGCGTGAAGAAGTGTTTCCTAACTTCTCTCCTGAAATAACAACAGAAAACGTTGGAAAAACTCAGCAGGTCAGGCAGCATCTGTGAAGAGAGAAACAGAGTTAACGTTTCAGGTCGATGACCCTTCGTCAGAACTGGAAAAAAGCAGGAAATGGAACAGATTTTTAAGCAAGTTTAGGGGCTGGGAACTGGGGGGAGGGGATGAAAGAACAAAAGGGAAGGTCAGTGATAGGATGGAAGGCAGGAGAAGAAAAGAGACATTGAGAGATATTCAAGGCAGGAGGAGATGGTAATGGGATAGGTTAAGGAATAAAGGATGGCGCTAGATGGAGTGTGAATTGCGCTGGCAGAATGAAGGACAGCGACCATGTGGGAGGGAAGAAAAAAAGGCCAAACAAAAAGTGTGGATAAAAAATATATATATGATAGGGGCTGAGGTTATGATCTGAAATTGTTGAACTCTATGTTGAGTCCAGAGGGCTGTAGAGCACCTAATCGAAAGATGAGGTGCTGTTCCTCGCGCTTTTGCTGAGCTTCTGTGGAACAATGCAGGAGGCCGACAGGCCTGGCTCTGATTTTAAGGTTATGTCCCCTTGGCGGAGCAGGCCCGAGAGGCCGCATGGCCTTCTTCTGCTCCTATTTCTTATGTTCTTATCCGAGACTCCCCTGCTGGGTCTTGTATCTCTCCGTGTCTGGAGAATGATTTGAGCCCATTTACTATTATTATAACCTGACCATCTACATAATGCTAGCTGTTGTACCTTGCTTCACGACTTAGCAAATGTTTTAGGAACAATGGGCGAGCTTTGCTGGTCACAAGATATTCTCCCGGAACAACAACAGAAAACGCTGGAAAAACTCAGCAGGCCAGGGCAACATCCATGGAGAGAGAAACCGAGTCAACGTTCCTGATCGATGACCGTCCATCAGAACTGAGTTCATCAGTTCTGATGAAGGGTCATCGACCTGAAACGTTGACTCGGTTTCTCTCTCCATGGATGTTGCCCTGGCCTGCTGAGTTTTTCCAGCGTTTTCTGTTGTTATTTCGGATTTCCAGCATCCGCAGTATTTTGCTATCGTAATAGATATTCTCCCGCTGCAGGGAGATCAACCCGAGGAGGGATGGCAACACTAGGTGGGCAGCGGTTCCTGCCCAGTCAGGACTGAGCAGACAAATCCGGCCCCCAGAGTGCAGCGATTGCGCGCAGTGCTTAGCTGTGGAATGTCTACTCACATCGTGCTGTATCTACACACTGCACCGCCAAGTGTGGGGCAGATGATATTGTCTTTACCTTTGCAGAACACTGGTCTCCTAAATTGATTAATGGCCCCATTCTCACCTCTGTAAACACTAATCTGCTAATTGTTTATCTAGATGTGTCAGTCGGACACCTCATTATTCAGTAAGCAGTGAAATCAGACACTGGAGATGTCACACTCCCTGGGCTCACATAGTCCCTTGTTACTGTTAAGCTGCTTTTTATATTGATCCTCTGCTGTCGTCTCCCGATGGGCAGTTTGTGCAGTAAACCCTGTGTCAGCACTCTGTTAAGACCAGCAATCACGAAGGTGACGATACATGTCTTCCTATCTGACACTAGTCTTGTTTTTTTATTGATTCTCGGGATGTGGGCGTCGTTGGCAAGGCCTGCATTTCTTGCCCGTCCCTAATTGCCCTTGAGAAGGTGGTGGTGAGCCGCCTTCTTGAACCGCTGCAGTCTGTGTGGTGAAGGTGCTCCCACAGCGCTGTTAGGGAGGGAGTTCCAGGATTTTGACCCAGCGACGATAAAGGAACGGCGATATATTTCTAAGTCGGGATGGTGTGTGACTTGGAGGGGAACTTGGAGGTGGTCGTGCCCCCATGCGCCTGCTGCCCTTGTCCTTCTAGGTGGCGGAGGTTGTGGGTTAAGGGGTTGCTGCCGAAAAAGCCTTGGCGAGTTGTGGCAGTGCATCTTGTAGATCGGACTATCTGGATGGAAACAGGGCGGGTGGGCAGGTAAAAAGCCCTGCGTTATTTACCCGCCCGGATCCCGCTGACCCCGAGGTTTACTCAGGCTTCTGGATGGGCGACTAAGCTGCCCGCTCAAGGCCAGAAGTATGCAGATCAGGGGGTCTGACGATGCAATCGCACCATGGTCGCGATCGTAACGCAGGCCCGAGCGGGGGAATCGCAGCAAAGACAGTTGGGGCCAGCCGGTAAGATGAAGAGGCAGGAGTGATCCTACAGAGTCTAAGAGGAAAGTCGCGGTCTCCGTCCCCCGGACTCCCCCACCCCCCCCACCCCACCCGCTTCACTCCCTCTAGACCCTCTTGGACCCCACACCCCACCCTCGTCACTCCCTCTAGACCCTCTAGACCCCACACCCCACCCTCTTCACTCCCTCTAGACCCTCTTGGACCCCACACCCCACCCTCGTCACTCCCTCTAGACCCTCTTGGACCCCACACCCCACCCTCTTCACTCCCTCTAGACCCTCTTGGACCCCACACCCCACCCTCGTCACTCCCTCTAGACCCTCTTGGACCCCACACCCCACCCTCTTCACTCCCTCTAGACCCTCTTGGACCCCACACCCCACCCTCTTCACTCCCTCTAGACCCTCTTGGACCCCACACCCCACCCTCTTCACTCCCTCTAGACCCTCTTGGACCCCACACCCCACCCTCGTCACTCCCTCTAGACCCTCTTGGACCCCACACCCCACCCTCTTCACTCCCTCTAGACCCTCTTGGACCCCACACCCCACCCTCTTCACTCCCTCTAGACCCTCTTGGACCCCACACCCCACCCTCTTCACTCCCTCTAGACCCTCTCGGACCCCACACCCCACCCGCTTCACTCCCTCTAGACCCTCTTGGACCCCACACCCCACCCTCTTCACTCCCTCTAGACCCTCTTGGACCCCACACCCCACCCTCTTCACTCCCTCTAGACCCTCTTGGACCCCACACCCCACCCTCTTCACTCCCTCTAGACCCTCTTGGACCCCACACCCCACCCGCTTCACTCCCTCTAGGCCCTCTTGGACCCCACACCCCACCCTCGTCACTTCCTCTAGACCCTCTTGGACCCCACACCCCACCCTCTTCACTCAATTCACAATTCACAATTCAATTCAAATCGCTTTATTGGCATGATAAGTTACATCTTATGTTGCCAAAGCATCAAAATACATTTATGGTTGAGCACATAAACGCAGTTCTATTCATGCAGTGTATAAACAGGTATATCCCTGAGTGTATAAATATACATTCGCATTGTTTATATATATTCTTTTCTTAGTTTACTGGTTGTCCCTCTGTTCATGGCAAGCTGTAACATAGTGTGCCGCCAGTGTTACACAGCTTCTCTCCTCTCCCAGTAGGAATGGGAGTTTTTGGTTGTCATTCAGATTTCTGAATTCAGGGCATATTTGTGAGAATTTTTGGTAGAAATTCTCCCTGATGCCCTGATATTTTCCACAGGCTGTGAGGAAGTGCATCTCTGTCTCCACTACTCCCTGACTGCAGTGAGAGCATATCCTGTCTTCTCTTGGCAGCCTGGTCTGCCTGTGTCTGCCTTTTTCGATCGCTAGGCTATGTTCGCTAAGTCTGTACCTTGTCAAGGTTCTTCTCAGTTTGTTATCTTTTACCATGGTCAGGTAATCAGCTATGTTGTATTGTCTGTTTAGGGCCAAGTAGCAATTGAGTTTGCTTTGGGTTTTTGTTGTTTCTGCCCAATATGTCAGATATTTTTCCTTTTGCTTAGCGACGATTGTGTTGGGTCGAATTCTTTGTGTTACCCTGTCACTGTCCTGGGGCTGGTTATTGTTAGTATTGTTAGTAGTTACTTCACTGAGTCCCAGGACTAGTTGACTCCCTCTAGACCCTCTTGGACCCCACACCCCACCCTCGTCACTCCCTCTAGACCCCCTTGGACCCCACACCCCACCCGCTTCACTCCCTCTAGACCCTCTTGGATCCCACATACCTACCTTCCAGCTGGCAGTCGTGTCCCCACTCATGTGTGAACAAGGCCTGGGGTCTCAACTGTTCGCCAGCGAGTGCGTTTCACACTCACCCCTTCCTCTGCCCGCCCGAATCCCAATCGACCCCTGTGGTTTTATGTCTCGCCCAGCTCTGTGCGTTAATGTCACGATGCTCTTTACACCTGCTCACCATCTAAAGAGTCGCAGCTGGTCTGAGCGTGCACTGAGTGTCGGGAGAAGGTTCGCAGGAGGTTTACACATAGTCCGGCATAAACACGGAAGAGTGAAGCACTCTGATATCTCTCCTACGACCTGACCCCCCCCCCCACCAAATACAAAAAGGGAATACCAGGAATTTAAAACAATATATAACGATATTCAAATTGTGATTGTGGGGGAGTCCAAAACTTGGTGTCATAAATATAAGATAATTACAAATAAGGAATTCAGGAGAAACTTCTTTACCCAGAGAGTGGTGAGAATGTGGAACTCGCTACCACAGGGAGTGGTTGAGGCGAATAGCAGAGATGCATTTAAGGGGAAGCTGGATAAACACATCAGGGAGAAAGGAATAGAAGGTTATACTGATAGGGTGAGATGAAGAGGGGTGGGAGGAGGCTGGTGTGGAGCATAAACACCGGCACGGACCAGTTGGGCCGAATGGCCTGTTTCTGTGCTGTAAATCCTTTGTAAAAGAATGATGGTGATTTGTTATTTTTTGGGCTACTTGTTTGTTAGCTTTCTAAAAATGTTCACATTGTATTTTAAACAGTGAATGTTGGTGATTTATTGGGTAGCTGGTTGTTGAGTCTAACATGAGGGAGCTATGGTAATTTGTTCAATTAAAAATGGAGAAAGAGAATTGAAAAGCTCCCTGGGGATAATAATTATCTCTGAGAGTTAGCGATAATTGTCCAATGGTTAACTTTTAATGGGAGAAACCTTTCTTTGAAAAGGGGTCCTCATTTGCTGTCACAAGGATTTCACCTCCCAAACCTGCAACCTCTACCACCTAGAAGGACAAGGGCAGCAGGTGCATGGGAACACCACCACCTCCATTCTGACTTAGAAATATATCGTCGATCCTTCACCATCGCTGGGTCAAAATCCTGGAACTCCCTCCCTAACAGCACCGTGGGAGTACCTTCACCGCACAAACTGCAGTGGTTCAAGAAGGCGGCTCTCCACCCCCTTCTCAAGGGCAATTAGGGATGGGCAATAAATGCCGGCCTTTCAACGATGCCCACATCCCATGAAATTATAAAAAAATGTAAAATCTAATAGTGGGAAGTGTAAATAGTGAACTGTGTGAACATTCAGCGGTACAACTCCTTCTTGGGTTGTGTTTGGAAAGTATTTTCAGCTGCATAATATAGTGTGAAATATTGGTGGGTACAGGTCTCAGAGGGGTAGTAGTGCAAGGAAAGTGGGGAGAGAGTGGCTTTAGTGCACTTCCTGGAGAGAGGTATATCCTCCTAGTTACCACCTATCTGTACTATTATTACTAGTGGACCTCCCCTGGCATTGCTCACACCCAGGATAGAGAGGTATATCCCCCTATTTACCACCTATCTGTACTATTATTACTAGTGGACCTCCCCTGGCATTGCTCACACCCTGGATAGAGAGGTATATCCTCCTAGTTACCACCTATCTGTACTATTATTACCAGTAGACCTCCCCTGGCATTGCTCACAGCCTGGATAGAGAGGTATATCCTCCTAGTTACCACCTATCTGTACTATTATTACCAGTGGACCTCCCCTGGCATTGCTCACACCCTGGATAGAGAGGTATATCCTCCTAGTTACCACCTATCTGTACTATTATTACTAGTGGACCTCCCCTGGCATTGCTCACACCCTGGATAGAGAGGTATATCCTCCTAGTTACCACCTATCTGTACTATTATTACTAGTAGACCTCTCCTGGCATTGCTCAAAATGAGTTGAGCAATATGATGCTTTATAACAAAGGGTGATAGAGCAGGTACTAGAGAAACTAATTGTGACACTTACAGGAAATGCTTATGAGACTTTTAATGTATTATTGATCTCACGCATCTCGAGTATGGCTGTCACATTGCAGATGTCACATTCTAGGTGTTACACTCCGAATGTCACACTTTGTTACTAATGCATAAACAATCTTAAATAAAGGAGAGAAGGACTGGCAGGCATTCAGCACAGGTTCTTCTGAACTGGAGCCTGCAGTTTACAAGCAGTTTACTGGCAGTGAGCAAAGACACTGAGGATCAGTTTGTCATTCTAATCGCTTTTTACATATTTTCCTATTTTTGGGCTATCTTCCTCTTGCCTGAAAAAGTTGATTTTAGCAACTATCAATTAAAATGGTTGGTAGGAGCTATTTTCCTGCTGAGCAGTATTTTTTGAATAGAAATGACATAAAATCAGCCAATCACGACACAATTGGACTGATTAATGACCTGGACTTGGTAGACAGGGCACCATTTCAAAGTTTGCGGATGACACAAAGCTTGGAAATATAATTAACAGAGTGGCCAAATCTCCAGGATTGGCCTGGAGCCTCCAGGATTTAAGATTAATCTCCAGGGCAACCCAGGAGAGAAACCATAGGGCATTGAACAAAATCTTCTTTGAACACTTCTTTATTAGTTATATAAAAATATTGGAGATGGGGGAAAAAAAGTTTGTTTGACTGAGCGGGGAAGCTGGAACCGGGAGGTCCTGTGATGAAAGCTCCAGGGAATACGTCCAATCAGAATTGGCAACCCTCAGTGAGGGGGATAGTAGCAAGCTTCAGGAGGACATAGACAGACTGGTGAAATGGGCAGGCACACGGCAGCTGAAAGTTAACGCAGAGAAGTGCATTGTGGAAAGAAAACTGAGGAGAGGCAATATGAACTAAATGGTACAATTTTAAAGGGGGTTGAGGAACAGAGAACATAAGAACATAAGAAATAGGAGCAGGAATAGGCCACTCGACCCCTCGAGCCTGCTCCACCATTCAATAAGATCATGGCTGATCTTGGGCTCAAAGCCACTTCCCAGCCCGCTCCCCATAACCCTTCACTCCCTTATCTTGCAAAAATTTGTCTATCTCCACCTTAAATATATTCAATGACCCAGCCTCCACGGCTCCCTGGGGCAGTGAAATCCACAGATTTACAACCCTCTGAGAGAAGAAATTCCTCCTCATCTCAGTTCTGAAAGGGCAACCCTTTATTCTGAAACTGTGCCCCCAAGTTCTAGATTTCCCCACGAGAGGAAACATCCTCTCTGCATCTACCCTGTCGAGCCCCCTCAGAATCTTATATGTTTCAATAAGATCACCTCTCATTCTTCTAAATTCCTGGGAGACCTTGGGAGTTCACACACACAAATCTGTGAAGGTGGCAGGACAAGTTGATAAAGCTGTTAAAAAAGCATGCGGGATCCTCGGCTTTATAAATAGAGGCATAGAATACAAAAGCCAGGATATTATGCTAAACCTTTATAAAACATGACGGTTCAATGTTTCTCAAGCATCCAAACAGCTGGCCATCCAGCTGTGCAGCACACTGGTATATAATGGGTCCGTGTAGCTGACATTCCTGCTCTTCAGTCCCTGTTGTTCTGTGAGCACTCGCAGTCACATGAAACCGGAGTGGAAGCAAGAAATCCCATACTAGCCTGTTGCTAGCTTTCTGAAAGTGGGTGGTTGAGATTAAAGGCTCATTTCAATCGTACAACAAGACAAATACTATAACATGCATTAACATAGAAAATGTCACAAGGAGTTTTATAGAAGGTGGGCCGGAGGGGGGAAACAACAACAACTTGTATTTACACAGTGCCTTTAATGTAGTAAAACGTCCCAAGGCACTTCACAGGAGTGAAATCAGACAAAAATTGACACCGAGCCAAAGAAGGAGACATTAGGACAGGTGAGCAAAAGCTTGGTCAAAGAGATGGGTTTTAATCAACATCTTAAAGGAGGAGAGAGAGGCGGAGAGGTTTAGGGAGGGAATTCCAGAGCTCGGGGCCCAGGCAGCTGAAGGCACGGCCGCCAATGGTGGAGCGATTAAAATCGGGGATGTTCAAGAGGCCAGAATTGGAGGAGCGCAGAGATCTCGGAGGTTTGTAGGGCTGGCGGAGGTTACAGAGATAGGGAGGGTCGAGGCCCTGGAGGGATTTGAAAACAAGGATGAGAATTTAAAATTGAGGCATTTAACTGGGAGCCAGTGTAGGTCAGCGAGCACAGGGGTGATGGGTGAACGGGACTCGGTGCGAGTTAGGACACGGGGCAGTGAGCACAGGGGGTGATGGGTGAACGGGACTCGGTGCGAGTTAGGACACGGGCAGCGAGCACAGGGGTGATGGGTGAACGGGACTCGGTGCGAGTTAGGACACGGGCAGCGAGCACAGGGGTGATGGGTGAACGGGACTCGGCGCGAGTTAGGACACGGGCAGAGGATGAACAAGAGGCCAGAGTTGGAGCCCTTTAAAAGCTGCTTGGCCGATGTCCCACCCCAATCACAATTTCCAGTTTAATTGTTAATGAGCAGATCTCTGTCCACCAGCCCAGTGACTCCTTCATCAGTAACTGAGCCAAAAGAAAGCCAGGAAACATACAAGGAACACACGGTGTTCCAAACCATCAGATAGATATTTACAGCACACTTATCTCCAAAGTGACAGGCTAAGGTAATTGGGGAATGCTTTGTGCTTTTATGACGATTTGTTGTGCAAATGTTAAACTTTGCATTGGGAGTGAATGAGAATGAATTTATTCCATTCGAATTCTGTACAATGGGAGTGATCCACACTGATCGCAACCTTGGTGACATATTTGACCCTGAAATGAGCTTCCGATCACATATCTACAGCATAACAAAGACCGCCTACTTCCACCTCCGTATCATCGCCCGTCTCCGCCCCTGCCTCAGCTCATCCGCTGCTGAAACCCTCATCCATGCCTTTGTTACCTCCAGACTTGACTATTCCAACGCACTCCTGGCTGGCCTCCCACATTCCACCCTACGTAAATTTGAGGTCATCCAAAACTCGGCTGCCCGTGTCCTAACTCGCACCAAGTCCCATTCACCCATCACCCCTGTGCTCCCTGACCTACATTGGCTCCCGGTTAAGCAGTGACTCGATTTCAAAATTCTCACCCTTGTTTTCAAATCCCTCCATGGCCTCGCCCCTCCATAGCCTCGCCCCTCCATATCTCTGTAATCTCCTTCAGCCTCCCCCCCCGAGATATCTGTGCTCTTGAGCATCCCTGATTATAATCGCTCCACCATTGGCGGCCGTGCCTTCCGTTGCCTGGGCCCTAAGCTCTGGAATTCCCTGCCTGAACCTCTCCGCCTTGCTACCTCGCTTTCCTCCTTTAAGACTCTCCTTAAAACCTACCTGTTTCACCAAGCTTTTGGTCACCTGCCCTAATTTATCCTTATGTGGCTCAGTGTCAAATTTTTTGTCTTAAAATGCCCCTGTGAAGCGCCTTGGGACGTTTTACTACATTAAATGTGCGATATAAATACAAGTTGTTGTTGTTGAGTGAATGGGAAGGGATTTGGGTCCATTGGGATTGTGTACAATGGGAGTGAATGGGAAGGGATTTGGGTCCATTGGGATTCTGTACAATGGGCGTGAATGGGAAGGGGTTTGGTCCATTGGGATTGTGTACAATGGGAGTGAATGGGAAGGGGTTTGGTCCATTGGGATTGTGTACAATGGGAGTGAATGGGAAGGAGTTTGGTCCATTGGGATTGTGTACAATGGGAATGAATGGGAAGGGGTTTGGTCCATTGGGATTGTGTACAATGGGAATGAATGGGAAGGGGTTTGGTCCATTGGGATTGTGTACAATGGGAGTGAATGGGAAGGGGTTTGGTCCATTGGGATTGTGTACAATGGGAATGAATGGGAAGGGGTTTGGTCCATTGGGATTGTGTACAATGGGAGTGAATGGGAAGGGGTTTGGTCCATTGGGATTCTGTACAATGGGAATGAATGGGAAGGGGTTTGGATCCATTGGGATTGTGTAAAATGAGAGTGAATGGGAAGGGATTTGGGTCCATTGGGATTGTGTACAATGGGAGTGAATGGGAAGGAGTTTGGTCCATTGGGATTGTGTACAATAGGAGTGAATGGGAAGGAGTTTGGTCCATTGGGATTGTGTACAATGGGAGTGAATGGGAAGGGGTTGGGTCCATTGGGATTTTGTACAATAGGAGTGAATGGGAAGGAGTTTGGTCCATTGGGATTGTGTACAATGGGCATGAATGGGAAGGGGTTTGGTCCATTGGGATTGTGTACAATGGGCGTGAATGGGAAGGGTTTGGTCCATTGGGATTGTGTACAATGGGAGTGAATGGGAAGGGGTTTGGTCCATTGGGATTGTGTACAATGGGAGTGAATGGGAAGGGGTTTGGTCCATTGGGATTGTGTACAATGGGAGTGAATGGGAAGGGGTTTGGTCCATTGGGATTGTGTACAATGGGAGTGAATGGGAAGGAGTTTGGTCCATTGGGATTGTGTACAATGGGCGTGAATGGGAAGGGGTTTGGTCCATTGGGATTGTGTACAATGGGAGTGAATGGGAAGGGGTTTGGTCCATTGGGATTGTGTACAATGGGAGTGAATGGGAAGGGGTTTGGTCCATTGGGATTGTGTACAATGGGCGTGAATGGGAAGGAGTTTGGTCCATTGGGATTCTGTACAATGGGCGTGAATGGGAAGGAGTTTGGTCCATTGGGATTCTGTACAATGGGAGTGAATGGGAAGGGGTTTGGTCCATTGGGATTGTGTACAATGGGAGTGAATGGGAAGGGGTTTGGTCCATTGGGATTGTGTACAATGGGAGTGAATGGGAAGGGGTTTGGTCCATTGGGATTGTGTACAATGGGCGTGAATGGGAAGGAGTTTGGTCCATTGGGATTGTGTACAATGGGCGTGAATGGGAAGGAGTTTGGTCCATTGGGATTGTGTACAATGGGAGTGAATGGGAAGGGGTTTGGTCCATTGGGATTGTGTACAATGGGAGTGAATGGGAAGGGGTTTGGTCCATTGGGATTGTGTACAATGGGAGTGAATGGGAAGGGGTTTGGTCCATTGGGATTCTGTACAATGGGCGTGAATGGGAAGGAGTTTGGTCCATTGGGATTGTGTACAATGGGAGTGAATGGGAAGGGGTTTGGTCCATTGGGATTGTGTACAATGGGAGTGAATGGGAAGGGGTTTGGTCCATTGGGATTGTGTACAGTGGGAGTGAATGGGAAGGGGTTTGGTCCATTGGGATTGTGTACAATGGGCGTGAATGGGAAGGGGTTTGGTCCATTGGGATTGTGTACAGTGGGAGTGAATGGGAAGGGGTTTGGTCCATTGGGATTGTGTACAATGGGCGTGAATGGGAAGGAGTTTGGTCCATTGGGATTGTGTACAATGGGCGTGAATGGGAAGGAGTTTGGTCCATTGGGATTGTGTACAATGGGAGTGAATGGGAAGGGGTTTGGTCCATTGGGATTGTGTACAGTGGGAGTGAATGGGAAGGGGTTTGGTCCATTGGGATTGTGTACAATGGGCGTGAATGGGAAGGGGTTTGGTCCACTGGGATTGTGTACAATGGGAGTGAATGGGAAGGGGTTTGGTCCACTGGGATTGTGTACAATGGGAGTGAATGGGAAGGAGTTTGGTCCATTGGGATTGTGTACAGTGGGAGTGAATGGGAAGGAGTTTGGTCTATTGGGATTGTGTCCAATGGGAGTGAATGGGAAGGAGTTTGGTCCATTGGGATTGTGTACAATGGGAGTGAATGGGAAGGGGTTTGGTCCATTGGGATTCTGTACAGTGGGAGTGAATGGGAAGGGGTTTGGTCCATTGGGATTGTGTACAATGGGCGTGAATGGGAAGGAGTTTGGTCCATTGGGATTGTGTACAATGGGAGTGAATGGGAAGGGGTTTGGTCCATTGGGATTCTGTACAGTGGGAGTGAATGGGAAGGGGTTTGGCCCATTGGGATTGTGTACAATGGGCGTGAATGGGAAGGAGTTTGGTCCATTGGGATTCTGTACAATGGGAGTGAATGGGAAGGGGTTTGGTCCATTGGGATTGTGTACAATGGGCGTGAATGGGAAGGAGTTTGGTCCATTGGGATTGTGTACAATGGGAGTGAATGGGAAGGGGTTTGGTCCACTGGGATTGTGTACAATGGGAGTGAATGGGAAGGGGTTTGGTCCACTGGGATTGTGTACAATGGGAGTGAATGGGAAGGAGTTTGGTCCATTGGGATTGTGTACAATGGGCGTGAATGGGAAGGAGTTTGGTCCATTGGGATTCTGTACAATGGGAGTGAATGGGAAGGGGTTTGGTCCATTGGGATTGTGTACAATGGGCGTGAATGGGAAGGAGTTTGGTCCATTGGGATTGTGTACAATGGGAGTGAATGGGAAGGGGTTTGGTCCACTGGGATTGTGTACAATGGGAGTGAATGGGAAAGGGTTTGGTCCATTGGGATTCTGTACAGTGGGAGTGAATGGGAAGGGGTTTGGTCCATTGGGATTCTGTACAGTGGGAGTGAATGGGAAGGAGTTTGGTCCATTGGGATTGTGTACAATGGGAGTGAATGGGAAGGGGTTTGGTCCATTGGGATTCTGTACAGTGGGAGTGAATGGGAAGGGGTTTGGTCCATTGGGATTGTGTACAGTGGGAGTGAATGGGAAGGAGTTTGGTCCATTGGGATTGTGTACAGTGGGAGTGAATGGGAAGGGGTTTGGTCCATTGGGATTGTGTACAGTGGGAGTGAATGGGAAGGAGTTTGGTCCATTGGGATTGTGTACAATGGGAGTGATTGGGAAGGGGTTTGGTCCAATGGGATTCTGTACAGTGGGAGTGAATGGGAAGGAGTTTGGTCCATTGGGATTGTGTACAGTGGGAGTGAATGGGAAGCGGTTTGGTCCATTGGGATTCTGTACAGTGGGAGTGAATGGGAAGGGGTTTGGTCCATTGGGATTCTGTACAGTGGGAGTGAATGGGAAGGAGTTTGGTCTATTGGGATTGTGTCCAATGGGAGTGAATGGGAAGGAGTTTGGTCCATTGGGATTCTGTACAGTGGGAGTGAATGGGAAGGGGTTTGGTCCAATGGGATTGTGTACAGTGGGAGTGAATGGGAAGGGGTTTGGTCCATTGGGATTGTGTACAGTGGGAGTGAATGGGAAGGGGTTTGGTCCATTGGGATTCTGTACAGTGGGAGTGAATGGGAAGGGGTTTGGTCCATTGGGATTGTGTACAATGGGAGTGAATGGGAAGGGGTTTGGTCCATTGGGATTGTGTACAATGGGAGTGAATGGGAAGGGGTTTGGTCCATTGGGATTCTGTACAGTGGGAGTGAATGGGAAGGGGTTTGGCCCATTGGGATTGTGTACAATGGGAGTGAATGGGAAGGGGTTTGGTCCATTGGGATTCTGTACAGTGGGAGTGAATGGGAAGGGGTTTGGTCCATTGGGATTGTGTACAATGGGAGTGAATGGGAAGGGGTTTGGTCCATTGGGATTCTGTACAGTGGGAGTGAATGGGAAGGGGTTTGGTCCATTGGGATTGTGTACAATGGGAGTGAATGGGAAGGAGTTTGGTCCATTGGGATTCTGTACAGTGGGAGTGAATGGGAAGGAGTTTGGTCCAATGGGATTCTGTACAGTGGGAGTGAATGGGAAGGGGTTTGGTCCATTGGGATTGTGTACAATGGGAGTGAATGGGAAGGAGTTTGGTCCATTGGGATTCTGTACAGTGGGAGTGAATGGGAAGGAGTTTGGTCCATTGGGATTCTGTACAGTGGGAGTGAATGGGAAGGAGTTTGGTCCAATGGGATTCTGTACAATGGGAGTGAATGGGAATGGGTTTGGTCCAATGGGATTCTGTACAATAGGAGTGAATGGGAAGGGGTTTGGCCCAATGGGATTGTGTACAATGGGAGTGAAGGGGTTTGGTCCAATGGGATTGTGTACAATGGGAGTGAATGGGAAGGGGTTTGGTCCAATGGGATTCTGTACAATGGGAGTGAATGGGAAGGGGTTTGGTCCAATGGGATTCTGTACAATGGGAGTGAATGGGAAGGGGTTTGGTCCAATGGGATTGTGTACAATGGGAGTGAATGGGAAGGGGTTTGGCCCATGATTCAGTAAGACACAGGCAGACTAGCAGACAGAGTGTATAACAGTGGGAGTTGGAAAGGTTCCAGCACTTTGTTGAGTAAAACAGTGTGATGTGCGGCAGAAAGATCATTTCAGTAAATACAACGGGCTGATTCCTGTTGCCTTGATTACAGTCCTTCAGAGTAAATTGCTATAATTTTTGCATGTTGAATGTATCTGGGAAATGCAGCTATTGACAGACTCTGGGTCAATAGGAGAAATGAGCTGTCAGCAGCGAGATGGTGATGTCAGCCTCAATGAGCTGTGCATTTTTAACTGATCTGCTATGAAACAGATGCCTCACAGCCCCAGGCTGCTGTTAAGGTGAGGAGAAGCAAATATTCTTTATTAACATTTCATTCCAGTTCCCTACAAGACGTAAATTAGATGCAGCGTTAAAGTCGGTAGATTGCAGAGATATGTCACAGTGATGGTGGTGGATTGGACAGCTCGGATCATCCTGCCGTGATACTCATTATAGATCTTATTTAGCCAGCATTAACAAGCTCACACTTATCACCCTTCTTATTTACATGCACTGTTGTTATCAGGGAGGCCTCCAAAGGTTAATCTACAATTCTGTGTGTGTGTGTGCACGTGTGCGCACATGCGTGTGTGTGTGTGTGGCCACTGTTGAGATGTGAGACAGATAGCTGGAAGCAGCAAGCTGGGCCGGAGAAGTGGTGCAAAGGCATCTGGAAGAACAACTTCAAGGCATGTAACAGCCGCACTGACGGCTGGGAGGACAGGGCTTTGGATAGGCCCCATTGACTTGCTGCTCTGCATACTGAGATGCCTCACGTCAAAAAAGGAACACTTGTGCACGCTGACTGGAAGGCAAGAGAACCGCCAGCACACAGCAGCGACTGGAAGACTCTAAGTAGGAGCCGCTCTAAACTGTAAGCCTGTGGACCTCGCATTTGGGCTCAGTGTACGGGCCGATAAACTCCAGGTAGCTCAGTCTCCCTCAACGTGAGCGACAACTTTTCGGAACCTAGGAACAGGAGGAGGCCATTGAGCCACTCGAGCCTGTTCCGCCATTCAATGTGATCATGGCTGATCTGTGACCTAACTCCATCTACCCGCCTTTGGCCCCTGTCCCTTCATACCTTTGGTTAACAAAAATCTATCAATCCCAGATTTAAAATTAACAATTGATCCAGCATCAATTACCGTTTGCGGAAGAGAATTCCAAACTTCTCCCACCCTTTGTGTGTAGAAGTGTTTCCTAACTTCACTCCTGAAAGGTCTGGCTCTAATTTTTAGACTCTGCCCCCCAGTCCGAGAATCCCCAACCAGCGGAAAAAGTTCCTCTCTCTCTACCCTATCAGTTCCCCTTAATAGCTTGAAAACTTCGATCAAATCACCCCTTAACCTTCTAAATTCCAGGGAATACAACCCGAGTTTGTGTAATTTCTCCTCGTAACTTAACCCTTGAAGTCCAGGTATCATTCTGGTAAACATACGCTGCACTCCCTCCAAGACCAATATATCCTTCCTGAGGTGCGGTGCCCAGAACTGTGGAGCGTAAACACCGGCACAGACCTGTTGGGCTGAATGGCCTGTTTCTGGGCTGTAAATTCCATGTAATTCTATGTAAAAAGTTGTTGTTCCCTGCATTAATCCCCTTGGAGGATGGGATCTTGTTTCCCACAGACTACACGGGGAAACTCTCCGAGCACTAACTCGCGTATTTCTACTCCAATACATGAATACATCGCAGTGAAGGCGCCTCATTTTGGCTTACGCCTGCCTTTATTGAAATACTCCGGGTGGTTTCTGTGTGTGCAGCTCTGCAGACACCACGCACCAAATTAATGATCCACATTTCCACCTTGCAAAAAGGTTAAACTGTTAATTACTCATGTAAATTTGTCAGCTTAACTCATTACTCACTGACTTCCAGCCTGAATGACACACTTTCAGCTGCATTAATTGACCTATTAATTCAAAATAATTTATTACATGTTACATCGAATGTACAGCTCAGAAACAGGCCATTCGGCCCCACAGGTCTGTGCCAGTGTTTATGCTCCACACGAGGCTCCTCCCACCCTGCTTCCTCTCACCCTATCACCATATCCTCCTAATATTTTCTCCCTCATGTGTTTATCTAACTTCCCCTTAAATGTATCTGTACTATTCGCCTCAGCCACTCCCTGTGGTAGCGAGTTCTACATTTTCTCCACTCTCTGAGTGAAGCAGTTTCTCCTGAATTCCCGATTGGATTTATTAGTGACTGTCTTATATTGATGGCCTCTAGTTTTGGACTCACCCACAAGTGGAAACATCAGCTGCGATATTTACGGGGAGGAGGGGAGGGTGCCGAGGGAGCTTCAGTGGGTTTCCCGGAGTTTCTGCCGAATTTAACAGCAGGACCTGATTAACCTTTTCTGAATTTGTTTCTTGGATGCTGATCAGCCAAATTTAGAGGCCGACCGGCCGGCAGTCAGGTGGGTAGGCCTGTGGCACCAGGCCGCTGCCGGTGAGCAGAGAGGAGGGAGGGAGAGATCGCGGGTCTGAGAGATCAGTCCTAGGACCCCAGCTATTCACAATATATATTAATGATCTAGACGAGGGAACTAGATGTAATATCTCCAAGTTTGCAGACGACACAAAGCTGGGTGGGCGTGTGTGCTGCGAGGAGGATGCCGAGAAACTCCAGTATGATTTGGACAGGTTGGGTGATTGGGCAGATGCATGGCAGATGCAGTATAATGTGGATAAATGCAAGGTTATCCACTTTGGTGGCAAAAACAGGAAGGCAGATTATTATCTGAACGGCAATAGATTGGGAGAAGGGGAAGTGCAACGAGACCTGGGTGTCCTTGTGCACCAGTCGCTGAAGGTAAGCATGCAGGTGCAGTAAGCGGTTAAGACAGCAAATGGTATGTTGGCCTTCGTAGCGAGAGGGTTCGAGTACAGGAACAAGGATGTCTTGCTGCAGTTGTACAGGGCCTTGGCGAGACCACACCTTGAGTATTGTGTGCAGTTTTGGTCGCCTTATCTGAGGAAGGATGTTCTTGCCTTGGAGGGAGTGCAGCGAAGATTCACCAGGCTGATACCTGGGATGGCAGGAATGACGTATGAGGAGAGATTGGGTCGATTCGGCTTATATTCGCTAGAGTTTAGAAGATTGAGAGAGGATCTCATTGAAACTTATAAAATTCTAACAGGGCTAGACAGACTAGATGCAGGAAGGATGTTCCCGATGGCAGGGGAGTCCAGAACCAGGGTCACAGTCTAAGGATAAGGGGTAAGCCATTTAGGACTGAGATGAGGAGGAATTTCTTCACCCAGAGAGTGGTGAACCTGTGGAATTCTCTACCACAGAAGGCAGTTGAGGCCAATTCATTAAATATATTCAAGAAGGAGTTAGATATATTCCTTAAGGCTAAAGGGATCAAGGGATATGGGGAGAAGGCAGGAACAGGGCACTGAATTTGAATGATCAGCCATGATCTCATTGAATGGCGGAGCAGGCTCGAGGGGCCGAATGGCCTACTCTTGCTCCTATCTTCTATGTTTCCATCAGTCGGAGGTCGGAGAGTTCGTGCGGGGAGGGGGTGGGGGCGGGGTTTGTCTGATCACATAGGAGATCGTACCGATCGCAGTGGGGGACAGGGGTGCAGTCCGATCGCGGGGTGTTCGGTCTGTTCATGAGGGGGGGGGTTCATACCGATTGCAGGGACATTAACAGGTTTGCTTGGGGGACCGGTGGGGGGTGGGGTTGGGGTGGGGTGGGGGAAGCACTCCTGCTCATCTGAGAAGTTAAAATGACCCCTGTCTTCTCTATCACCGTAACCATCTATTCCTTTCTCCTTCATGTGCTTATTATGTAATGATTCCATCTCATTGACGTCCGAGTCCATCATTTGCAACTGATTAACTGTGTGTGGGGAATATAGGGACAGCGAGTTGGCCATTCAGCCCCTCGAGCCTGTTCTGGGGACAGCTTGTTGCAGGAAATGAACAGTCCAAATTTCCCTGCTACGCTCACCATCTCCATCCTCACCAAGTCTCACTTCATGGCCTCATTCCGTCCTATTCAGCGAATCTTCTCCAGATCATTCCTGGCCTGTACCCTCCTGTTCCTCCGACTGTGGGGAATTGATTTAAACTTATTGGGGTAATCGGTTGGACGGAGATTACCGTCTGATCCAGCCTGGCGGTTGGGCCTCATTAGCATGAGGCCATGAGCAGGGGAGGGGGCGGGAAATCAGCTGGCCCCCGCACCGCCACTACAGACCCGGAGGATGGGGAGGCAGTCCTGGGGGTGCGGTGAGGGGGGCAGGCAGGGCAAGGATAGTTTTGCTGGGTCAGGAGGTGCAGCAGTGTAGCGGTCCCATTAACCATCAGGGACCAATGGGCGGGACATGCATGGTGTGAGAGTGTGTGTGTGTGAGAGAGAGTGTGAGAGAGTGTGTGATAGAGTGTGTGTGTGTGAGAGAGAGTGTGGCAGAGTGTGTGAGAGAGAGAGAGTGAGAAAGAGTGGCCAAACCAAATTAGCAATAATACTGTGGTGGATGAATTCCTGGAGTGTGTACGAGATGGTTTTTTAGACCAGTACGTTGAGGAGCCAGCTAGGGAACAGGCTATCCTAGATTGGGTATTGTGCAAATGTAAGTCCTTTACAGTCAGAAATGGGAGAATTTATAATGGGGAACAAGGAAATGACAGAGCAAATTAAACAAATACGATAGCAAAATACTGCAGATGCTGAAAATCTGAAATAACAACAGAAAATGCTGGAAATACTCAGCAGGCCAGGCAGCATCCGTGGAGAGAGAAACAGAGTTAACGTTTCAGGTCGAAGACCCTTCATCAGAACTGGAAAAAGCTGGAGATGCAAGACAAACGGAAATCATGTCGGAGAGAAGAGCAGAACTTCTTCAAGGTGGGCATTCCTAGAGAGGTGGCAGTGAACCAAACAAATACTTTGGTTCTGTCTTCACAGAAGGCGACACAAATAACTTCCCAGAAATGCTAAGGAACCAAGGATCTAGTGAGAAGGAGGAATTAAAGGAAATTAGTATTCATAAAAAAATAGTGTTGGAGAAATTAATGGGACTGAAAGCCGATAAATCCCCAGGGCCTGATAATCTGCATCCCAGAATACTAAAAGAGGTAGCCATGGAAATAGTGGATGCATTGGTTGTCATCTTCCAAAATTCTATAGAATATGGAATAGTTCCTGCAGATTGGAGGGTGGCAAATGTAACCCCACTATTTACAAAAGGAGGGAGAGAGAAAACAGGGAACTTCAGACCGGTTAGCCTAACATCAGTCGTAGGGAAAATGCTAGAGTCTATTATAAAGGATGTGATAACAGGACACTTAGAAAATATCAACAGGATTAGACAAAGTCAACATGGATTTATGAAAGGGAAATCGCGTTTGACAAACCTACTGGGGTTTTTTGAGGATGTAACTGGTAGAATACATAAGGCAGAACCAGTGGATGTGGTGTATTTGGATTTTCAGAAGGCCTTTGATAAAGTCCCACATAAGAGGTGAGTGTGCAAAATTAAAGCACATGGGATTGGGGGTAATATACTGCATGGATTGAAAATTGGTTAACAGACGGGAAACAGAGAGTAGGAATAAATGGGTCTTTTTCGGGGTGGCAGGCGGTGACTAGTGGGGTACCGCAGGGATCAGTGCTTGGGCCCCAGCTATTCACAATATATATCAATGATTTGGATGAGGGAACCAAATGTAATATTTCCAAGTTTGCTGACAACACGAAACTAGGTGGGATTGTGAGTTGTGAGGAGGATGCAAAGAGGCTTCAAGGCGATTTAGACAAGTTGAGTGAGTGGGCAAATACATGGCAGATGCAGTATAACGTGGATAAATGTGAAGTTATCCACTTCGGTAGGAAAAACAGAAAGGCAGAGTATTATTTAAATGGTGATAGATTGGGGATAGGGCTTGGGTGGGATGGCTGTCGGTGTAGGGACCGGGTGCTAGGGTTTGGATGATCAGCCATGATCTCGTTGAATGGCGGAGCAGGCTCGAGGGGCCGAATGGCCTACTCCTGCTCCTATCTTCTATGTTTCTATGTTTCTATGTTGATGTACAAAGGGACCTGGGTGTCCTTGTACACCAGTCACTGAAAGCAAACATGCAGTAAGGTAAATGGTATGTTGGCCTTCACTATTCACTAGAGTTTAGAAGAATGAGAGGGGATCTCATTGAATCGTATAGAATTCTGACAGGGCTAGACAGACTGGAGTACAGGAACAAGGATGTCTTACTACAGTTATAAAGGGCCTTGGTGAGACCACATCTGGAGTACTGTGTGTAGTTTTGTTCTCCTTACCTAAGAAAGGATATACTTGCCATAGAGGGAGTGCAGCGAAGGTTCACCAGACTGATTCCTGGGATGGCAGGACTGTCGTATGAGGAGAGATTGGGTTGACTCGGCCTGTATTCACTAGAGTTTAGAAGATTGAGAGGGGATCTCATTGAAACGTATAAAATTCTGACAGGGCCAGACAGACTGGATGCAGGGAGGATATTTCCCCTGGCTGGGGGGTCTAGATCGAGGGGTCACAGCCTCAGGATACGGGATAGAACATTTAGGACTGAGATGAGGAGAAATTTCTTCACTCAGAGGGTGGTGAACCTGCGGAATTCTCTACCACAGAAGCCTGTGGAGGCCAATTCACTGAATATATTTAAGAAGGAGATAGATAGATTTCTAGACACAAAAGGCATCAAGGGGTATGGGGAGAGAGCGGGAATATGGTATTGAGATAGAGGATCAGCCATGATCTTATTGAATGGCGGAGCAGGCTCGAAGGGCCGAATGGTCGACTCCTGCTCCTATTTTTCTATGTTTCTATATGTGTGTGTGTGAGAGAGAGTGTGATAGAGTGAGTGTGTGTGGGAGAATGTGTGTGTGAGAGAAAAAGTCAGAGCGAGTGTGTGAGAGTGTGTGTGATAGAGTGTGTGTGTGAGAGAGTGTGAGCGTGAGAGAGTGAGTGAGAGTGTATGTGTGTGAGAGTGAGTGAATGTGTGATAGAGTGAGTGTGTGTGGGAGAATGTGTGTGTGAGAGAAAAAGTCAGAGAGAGTGTGTGATAGAGTGAGTGTGTGATAGAGTGTGTGTGTGAGAGAGTGTGAGCGTGAGAGAGTGAGTGAGAGTGTGTGTGTGTGAGAGTGAGTGAATGTGTGATAGAGTGAGTGTGTGTGTGAGAGTGTGATAGAGTGAGTGTGTATTTGAGAGTGAGTGTGTGAGGAAGTGTGTGAGAGAGTGAGTGTGTGATAGAGTGTGAGAGAGAGTGTGTGAGAAAGAGTGTGTGTGAGAGTGTGTGTGAAAGAGTGTGTCAGAGAGAGTGAGAGAGGGCATGTGAGAATATGTGAGAGAGAGTGTTTGTGAGAGAGAGAGTGAGAGAATTTGTGAGAGAGAGAGTGTGTAAGAGAGTGAGAGAGAGTGTGAGTGTGAGAGAGAGAATCAGAGAGAGTGAGAGTGTGTGAGAGAGTGTGAGAGAGTGAGTGTGAGAGTCAGAGAGAGAGAGTGTGAGAGACTGTGAGAAAGTGTGTGTGTGAGAGATAGAGTGAGAGAGAGTGTGTGAGAAAGAGTGTGTGAGAGAGTGAGAGTGTGTGATAGAGTGTGTGAGAAAGTGTGAGAGAGTATGTGGGAAAGTGTGTGAGAGTGTGTGAGTGTGTGTGAGAGTGAGAATTTGATAGAGTGTATGAGAAAGGGTGTGTGTGAGAAAGAGTGTGTGTGAGAAAGAGTGTGTGTGAGAGAATGAGAGAGATTGAGAGAGAGAGTGTGTGTGAGAATGTGTGAGAAAGTGTGTGCGTGAGAGAGGGAGTGTGTGTGAGAGAAAGAGAATGAGTGAGAGTGTGAGCGAGAAAGAGTGAGACAGAGGGTGAGAGAGTGTGAGAGAGAGCCTGAGAGAATGTGTGAGAGTCTTTGTGAGAGGGAGAGGGAGAGAATGTGTGAGAGAGAGAGTGTGTGTGAGAGAGAGTGTGAGAGTGTGTGAGAAAGAGGGTTTGTGAGAGAGAGCGTGAGAGTGTGAGTGTGAGAGTCAGAGAGAGAGAGAGAGAATGTGTGAGAGAGTGTGTGAGAAAGAGTTTGTGTGAGAGAGAGAGAGCGAGAGTGAGAGAGTGTGTGAGAGTGGGAGAGAGAGTGAGAGAGAGAGAGAGAGAGTGAGAAAGAGTTGGTGAGAGAGAGAGAGTGTGTGTGAGAAAGAGTGTGTGTGAGAGAGAGAGTGTGTGAGAGTGTATGAGAGAGTGTGTGTGACAGAGAGTGTGTGAGAGAGTGAGAGAGAGCGTGTGTGAGACAGTGAGTGAGAGAGTGTGAGAAAGAGTGTGTGAGAGAGAGAGTGTGATAAAGAGTGTGAGAGAGAGAGTGAGAAAATGTGTGTGAGAGTGTGAGAAAGTGTGTGTGTGAAAGTGAGTGAGAGTGTGTGTGAGAGAGAGTGAGTGAGAGAGTGAGAGAGAGAGTGAGAGAGAGAGTGAGAGAGAGTGTGTGAGAGTGAGAGAGAGAGAGTGTGAGAAAGAGTGTGTGTGAGAAAGAGTGTGTGTGAGAGAGAGTGTGTGTGAGAGGGAATGTGTGTGAGAGTGTGAGAAAGAGTGTGTGTGAGAGAGAGAGTGTGTGAGAGCGAGAGAGAGTGTGTGAGAGAGTGAGTGAGAGAGTGTGAGGGAGAGTGTGTGAGAAAGGGTGTGTGTGAGAGAGAGAGTATGTGAGAGAGAGTGTGTGTGAAAGGGTGTGTGAGAGAGAGAGTATGTGAGAGAGAGAGTGTGAGAAAGAGTGTGAGAGAGAGAGTGTGTGAGAGTGCGAGAGAGAGTGAGTGAGAGAGAGTGTGAGAGAGTGTGTGAGAAAGGGTGTGTGTGAGAGAGAGTTTGTGAGTGAGAGTGTGTGTGAGAAAGTGAGAGAGCATGGGAGAGGGAGTGTGAGAGAATGTGTGAGAGAGAGTGAGAGAGAGTGTGAGAAAGAGTGTGTGTGAGAGCGAATCAGAGAGAGAGTGTGAGAGAGAGAGAGTGTGCGTGTGAGAGAGAGAGTCAGAGAGAGAGAGAGTGTGAGAGACTGTGAGAAAGAGTGTGTGTGAGAGATAGAGTGTGAGAGAGTGTGTGAGAGAGTGTGAGTGTGAGAGAGAATCAAGGAGAGAGAGTGTGAGAGAGAGAGTGTGTGAGAGAGTGTGAGTGTGAGAGAGTCAGAGAGAGAGAGAGTGTGAGAGACTGTGTGAGAAAGAGTGTGTGTGAGAGATAGAGTGTGAGAGAGTGTGTGAGAGAGTGTGAGTGTGAGAGAGAATCAAGGAGAGAGAGTGTGAGAGAGAGAGTGTGTGAGAGAGTGTGAGTGTGAGAGAGTCAGAGAGAGAGAGAGTGTGAGAGACTGTGTGAGAAAGAGTGTGTGTGAGAGATAGAGACATATGGGAAAACCATTTTGAAAAATTATACCAGAAAAAAGCCGAAAAGCTCGAACTGGCCATAAAAGACTACCAAAACCCATTAGACCACCCAATAACTGAAAAAGAGCTATTTGAAAAATTCAAGGACCTGCGACCAAGAAAAGCTTGCGGTGCAGATCGCATCCTAAACGAGATGATTAAACACACTGACGATAAAATGAAATTGGCTATCCTAAAACTCTTCAACTTGGCTCTGAGTGTTGGTTACTTCCCTGATATCTGGAACAAAGGACTCATAACGCCCATATACAAAAGTGGAGACAAAGTTGACCCAAATAACTATCGAGGCATCTGTGTGAACAGTAACCTGGGGAAGGTATTCTGTAGCATCATAAACCAAAGACTTATAAACTTCCTTGAGGAGCACAATGTCTTGAGTAAAAGCCAAATTGGATTCTTACCAAATTATAGAACACGGACCATATTTTCACCCTACACACCCTAATTGACAAACATGTTCACCAAAACAAAAGCAAAATTTTTGCCTGCTTCACTTGACGAAGGAGCAGCGCTCCGAAAGCTTGTGATTTCAAATAAAGCTGTTGGACTATAACCTGGTGTTGTGTGACTTCTTACATTTGTCCCACATTCAGCAGTGAATCCCACATTGGCACATCGTACCAGAGTAACAGAGGGAGCGGGAAACCTGAGCGGCAGAGCGGGGTATAAAAGTCCCCAGAGACCAGGTAAGGCCTCACAGCGTCGGCGGGAATCTCGAGCGGCAGAGTGGGGTATAAAAGTCCCCAGAGACCAGGTAAGGCCTCACAGCGTCGGCGGGAATCTCGAGCGGCAGAGCGGGGTATAAAAGTCCCCAGAGACCAGGTAAGGCGTACCAATCTCCAATCTGGAAGGAGAGTGGTAAAAAGTAATCCAAGTGTGACGTCACCAGAAAGCGGGTAAGTGATTGGTTGGTAAGTATTTCTCCCTTTTAAGCTTAAATCTCTTTGGTTTATAGTTTCTAAGGTGTGATATTCACCATCTAGAATTGGGGCAGAGGATATTTAAGAATAATATTAATAAATGTAATTAATTACATAGAATGGGAGATCAGGTGATGTGTTGCTGCTGCAATATGTGGGAGCTGGTGAACACCATTGATGCTCACGGTGATCACATTTGCAGTAAGTGTTGGCTGCTCGAGGAACTCCGGCTCCGTGTTGAAGAGCTGGAGTCCGAGCTTCAAACATTGAGACACATCAGGGAGGGGGAGAGTTACCTGGACTCTGTGTATCACGAGGTAGTCACACCAATTAGATTAATTAATTCAGATGTAGTCCGTGGCCAGGGTCAGGATGGTGTGACTAGAAGTGAGGCAGGTACGGGGATCCAGGAGGTAGTGTTGGAGGAGCCGCAGCCCTTGCACTTGTCCAACAGGTTCGAGGCTCTTACTCCCTGTGGGGACAGGAGCAGGGACTGCAGGGAGGATGAGCAACCTGGCCACAGCACCGTGGAGCAGGGGGCCATTCAAGTGGGGGGAGTTAAAAGAAATGTTGTAGTGGTAGGGGATAGTATCGTTAGGGGGATAGATAGAGTTCTTTGCAGCCGAGAGCGAGAGTCCCGAAGGCTGTGTTGCCTGCCCGGTGCCAGGGTTAAGGACATCTCCTCTGGACTGGAGAGAAACTTGGAGTGGGAGGGGGAGGATCCAGTTGTCGTGGTCCATGTTGGTACCAACGACATAGATAGGACAAGGAAGGAGGTTCTGCTGAGGGAGTTTGAGCAGCTAGGGGCCAAATTAAAAAGCAGAACCACAAGGGTAGATTATTACCTGAGCCACGAGCGAATTTGGCTAGGACAAATAAAATTAGAGAGTTAAATGCGTGGCTCAAAGACTGGTGTGGGAGAAATGGGTTTTGCTTCCTGGGACACTGGCACCAGTACTGGGGCAGGAGGGAGCTGTTCCGTTGGGACGGGCTTCACTTGGCCAGTGCTGGGACTAGAGTCCTGGCGGATCATATAACTAGGGCTGCAGAGAGGGCTTTAAACTAACTAGTGGGGGGGAGGTTCCTAGAGAGCAAATAATAAAAATGACAACAGAGAAGGTCATAGACTTAGGTAGCAGTGGGGAAATTAAAAACCAGAGTGTGTCAGGAAGGGGCAGAAGGTATGGAGTAAAAGGTAAAGTAATAAAAAGGGCAAAAGCAGGAACTAAGTGTCACAAAACATCTTTGAAAGTTCTCTATCTGAATGCACGTAGCATTCGTAACAAAATAGACGAGTTAATGGCACAAATAACTACATATGGGTATGATCTTGTGGCCATTACAGAAACATGGCTGCAGGGTGACAATGCCTGGGAATTAAACATACCAGGTTATTTAACGATCAGGAAGGACAGGCAGGAAGGAAGGGGAGGTGGGGTGGCTATGTTAATAAAGGAAGGAATCACTGTAATACAGAGAAATGATATTGGGTCAAAAGATCAGGATAATGAAACAGTTTGGGTGGAGGTAAGGAATAATAAGGGGAAAAAAACACTAGTGGGTGTAGTATATAGGCCTCCGAACAGTGGCAACTCTGTTGGACGGAGTATCAATCAGGAAATAGTTGAGGCTTGTAATAAGGGAACATCTATAATTATGGGGGATTTTAACTATCATATTAATTGGACAAATCAAATTGGGCAGGGCAGCCTTGAGGACGAGTTCATTGAGTGTATTAGGGATGGGTTTCTTGAGCAGTATGTAACTGAACCGACCAGGGGGCAAGCAACCTTAGATCTGGTCCTGTGTAACGAGACAGGATTAATTAAAAATGTCCTAGTAAAGGATCCCCTTGGAATGAGTGACCATAACATGGTTGAATTCCATATTCAATTAGAGGGTGAGACAGTTGGATCTCAAACAAGCATGCTAAGCTTGAATAAAGGAGACTATGAAGGTATGAGAGCGGAATTGAGTGGAGTGGATTGGGAAAATAGATTAAAGGGTAAGACGATACATGACCAGTGGTGTACATTTAAGGAGTTATTTTACAACTTCCAAAAAAAATATATTCCACTGAGAAGAAAAGGGTGTAAAAGAAAAGACAGCCATCCGTGGCTAAGTAAAGAAATTAAGGATAGTATTCGACTAAAAACAAGGGCATATAAGGTAGCCAAATCTAGTGGGAGGATAGAGGATTGGGAAAACTTTAAAAGACAGCAAAAAATAACAAAAAGATTGATTAAGAAAGGGAAGATAGATTTTGAAAGTAAATTAGCAAAAAATATAAAAACAGATAGTAAGAGTTTTTATAGTTATATAAAAAGAAAAAGGGTGGCTAAAGTAAATGTTGGTCCCTTAGAGGATGAGACCGGGAAATTAATGGTGGGAAATATGGAGATGGCAAAAACACTGAATGAATATTTTACATCAGTCTTTACAGTAGAAGACACTAAGAATATCCCAACACTGGACAAACAGGGGGCTAAAGTGGGGGAGGAGCTAAACACGATCAAAATCACTAAGGAAGTGGTACTCGGTAAAATAATGGGACTCAAGGCGGATAAATCACCTGGACCTGATGGCTTACATCCTAGGGTCTTGAGGGAAGTGGCGGTAGGGATTGTGGATGCATTGGTAATAATTTTCCAAAACTCCCTGGACTCGGCAAAGGTCCCGGCAGACTGGAAAACTGCTAATGTAACACCCTTATTTAGAAAGGGCAGTAGACAGAAGGCTGGAAACTATAGACCGGTTAGCCTAACATCTGTGGTAGGTAAAATTTTGGAGTCCATTATTAAGGAGACAGTAACAGGACATTTGGATAATCATAATTTAATAGGACAAAGTCAGCATGGTTTTATGAAGGGGAAGTCATGTTTGACAAATTTGCTGGAGTTCTTTGAGGAAGTAACGTATAGGGTGGATAAAGGGGAACCAGTGGACGTAGTGTATTTAGACTTCCAAAAGGCATTTGACAAGGTGCCACACAAAAGATTATTGCTTAAGATAAAAAATCACGGGATTGGGGGTAATATTCTGGCATGGATAGAGGATTGGCTATCTAACAGAAGGCAGAGAGTTGGGATAAATGGTTCATTCTCAGACTGGCAATCAGTAACTAGTGGTGTTCCGCAGGGGTCAGTGCTGGGTCCCCAACTCTTTACAATCTATATTAATGATTTGGAGGAGGGGACCGAGTGTAACATATCAAAGTTTGCAGATGATACTAAGATGGGAGGGAAAGTAGTGAGTGAGGAGGACATAAAAAACCTGCAAGGGGACATCGACAGGTTAAGTAAGTGGGCAGAGATTTGGCAGATGGAATACAATACTGGAAAGTGTGAGGTTATGCACTTTGGCAGGAAAAATCGTAGAGCAAGTTATTATCCTAATGGCAAGAAACTGGAAAGTACTGAAGTACAAAGGGATCTGGGGGTCCTGGTGCACGAAACTCAAAAGGTTAGTATGCAGGTGCAGCAAGTGATTAAGAAGGCCAATGGAATGTTGGCTTTCATTGCTAGGGGGATAGAATATAAAAATAGGGAGGTATTGCTTCAGTTGTACAAGGTATTGGTGAGACCGCACCTGGAATACTGCGTACAGTTTTGGTGTCCATACTTAAGAAAGGACATACTTGCTCTCGAGTCGGTACAAAGAAGGTTCACTCGGTTAATCCCGGGGATGAGGGGATGGACATATGAGGAGAGGTTGAGTAGATTGGGACTCTACTCATTGGAGTTCAGAAGAATGAGAGGCGATCTTATTGAAACATATAAGATTGTGAAGGGGTTGGATCGGGTGGATGCGGGGAAGATGTTCCCGATGATGGGTTGTGATGAAATATATTCCATTCATCACTGCCTGTTTTCTGTGTCTTGTAACTGCCTGCTTTCTGTGTCTTTTCCCTTCCCCCAGTCCTCATGTATTATGTATTGGAATGTGCTGGAACTGGTTGTGTGCAGGGCTCCGCCCATACCTGGCTCCTTTATCACAGGCCTCAGCTCCACTCACATCCGGCAAAGACTGCTGGAAAAAACGGAGTTGGACCTGAAACAGGCTGCGGACACCGCGCGGTCCCTGGAGATGGCCCAGAGAAACTCGGAATAATTGAGGCACATCATGGGTGAAACTAGAACTAGGGGGCATAGTCTTAGAATGAGGGGCTGCTCTTTCAAAACTGAGATGAGGAGGAACTACTTCACTCAGAGGGTGGTAGGTCCATGGAATATGCTGCCCCAAAAAGCTGTAGAAGCTACATCATTACATAAATTTAAAACAGAAATAGACAGTTTCCTAGAAGTAAAGGGAATTAAGGGTTACGGGGAGCGGGCAGGAATTTGGACATGAGTCTAGGTTCGGATCGGTCATGGCCCTGTGGGTAGCGGAGCGGGCCCAGGGGCCGTGTAGCCTGATCCTGCTCCTATTTCGTGTGTCTAATTCTGTTAGATTCAGGAGATGGTTCTGTGATATGTGGATTGGCGGTTAGGATCAGATCAGCCATGATCTTATTGAATGGCGGAGCAGGCTCGAGGGGCCGATTGGCCTACTCCTGCTCCTATTTCTTATGTTCCTTTGTTCTTTATAGATTTCCAGAAGGCTTTCGATTCTATTTGGCACGACGGTCTATTCTTAAAACTTATTGAACGTGGTGTAGGGGGAAAAACCTATGATGTAATTAAATCAATGTATACAAACAATAAATGTGCAGTTAAAATTGGAGACAAACAAACAAAATACTTCCCACAGGGGCGAGGGGTGATGCAGGGCTCGCCCATCTCACCGACACTCTTTAATAGTTACATAAATGAATTGGCAAAACTACTTGAACAATCTACAGCACCTGGCCTCGCCCTGTATGACTCCAAGGTTAAATTCCTCCTCTATGCAGACGACCTGGTTCTGCTCTCACCAACTGAGGAGGGTCTACAGCAGAACCTGGATCTGCTAGAGTCGTTCTGTCAGACCTGGGCCCTGACAATAAACCCCCAAAAAAACAAAGTTCTTGTGTTCCAGCAAAGATCCAGACATCAGGGACCCAGAATAAACTTCACACTAGGAGCAACTAAAATCGAACAAACTACAAATTACACATACTTAGGCTTAAAAATCAATTCTACAGGAAACTTTCATTTGGCTGTGAATGAACTGAAAGAGAAAGCAAGAAGGGCTTTCTATGCCATTAAAAAGTCAATCCAAATAGAAATTCCAATTGGCATTTGGCTCAAAATTTTTAAATCAGTAATTGAACCAATTGCACGCTATGGCAGTGAGGTGTGGGGTCCGCTAACACAACAAGAATTTGCAAAATGGGACAAACACCCAATTGAGATCCTGCATGCAGAATTCTGTAAAAGTATCCTCCGGACTCACAGGAAAACCACAAACAATGCATGCAGGGCAGAACTAGGCCAATATCCACTACTAATTAATATCCAAAAACGAGCCATCAAATTTTGGAAACACCTAAAAATGAGCAACCCCCACTGCTATCATTACGAAGCCTTGAAATGCCAAGAGATGATCATAGAGAAGAGTCCCCTCAGTTAACTAGTCCTGGGACTCAGTGAAGTAATTACCAACACTACTAATAATAACCAGCCCCAGGACAGTGACATCCCAGCACAGAGAATTCGACCCAACATAATTATCACTAAACAAAAGGAAAAATATTTGACCTATTGGACAGAAACGACAAAAACCCAAAACAAGCTCGATTGCTATTTGGCCCTAAACAGACAATACACCATGGCTGAATAGCTGACCATGGTAAAGGATAGCAAACTGAGAAAAGCCTTGACAATGTACAGACTTAGTGAACATAGCCTGGCCATCGAAAAAGGCAGACACAGGCAGACCTGGCTGCCCAGAGAGGACAGGATATGCTCTCACTGCAGTCAGGGAGTGGTGGAGACAGAGATGCACTTCCACAAAACTATCAGGACATAAGGGAGAATTTCTACCCAAAATTCACAAAAATATGCCCTGAATTCAAAAATTTGAATGACCACCAAAAACTCCCATATCTATTGGGGGAACAGAGAAAATGTGTAACTATAGCGGCAAACTATGTTACAGCTTGCCACAAGCAGAGGGACAACCAGTGACCATTAAATCTAAGAAAAGATTATATGCATATTATATGTGTGTATATCTATGTATACATGGGTATACTTGTCTATACACTGTATGTCTAGATCGGTGTTTATGTAATCAATCATACATGTATTTCTGTGCTTTGGCAACATAAGATGTATCTTGTCATGCCAATAAAGCAATTTGAATTGAATTGAGTGTGTGAGAAAGAGTGTGTGAGAGAGAGTGTGTGATAGAGTGTGTGAGAAACAGTGTGTGTGAGAGAAAGTGTGAGAGAGAGAGTGTGTGTGAGAAAGAATGTGTGAGAGAGTGTGATAGAGTGTGTGTGAGAGAGTGTGAGTGTGAGAGAGTTGAGTGAGAGTGTGTGTGTGTGAGAGAGTGAGTGAGTGTGTGTGAGAGTGAGAGTTTGATAGAGTGTGAGAAAGAGTGTGTGTAAGAGTGAGAAAGGGTAAGTGAGAGAGAGTGTGTGTGTGAGAGTGTGTGAGAAAGTGTGTGAGAGAGAGAGAGTGTGAGTGAGAGAGAGAGAGAGAAAGAGTGAGACAGAGTGTGAGAGAGAGAATGTGTGAGAGAGAGTGTGTGTGAGAGAGAGTGTGAGAGAGAGAGAGAGTGTGAGAGTGTGCGAGAAAGAGTGAGAGAGAGAACGTGTGTGAGTGTGTGAGAGAAAGAGTGTGATAGAGTGTGTGTGTGTGAGTGTGAGAGAGTTGAGTGAGAGTGTGTGTGTGTGAGAGAGTCATAACTGCGACAAGCAGTCAAATACCAACGGTAAACAGCTACTACAGCTCTGTCGAAACCTGGGTCTGTACATTGTCAATGGTAGGTTCATAGGAGACCTCCTAGGAAGATCGACCTACTGCTCACCTCTTGGCTGCAGCACAGTAGACTATATGATTACAGACTTGGACCCATCCTCTTTCAGAGCATTCACAGTCAAACCACAAACAACACTGTCAGATCACAGTCAAATTACTATGTTTCTCAAAAAGACAGAAACAAACAACATAGAAACACAACCCAGTAAACTGTACAACACCAAAAAATCGTACAGATGGGCCAAAAACGACACGGAAAAATACCAGAAAACAATTAGCAATGCATCAACTCAAGCTCTCTTAGACACCTTTCTGGATAACATATACACTCACAATAAAGAAGGCGTAAACCGGGCAGTTAGTAAACTAAACAATATTTTTGATAATTTGGCAACAAATGCAAACTTGAAAGCTCGCAAGAACAAACCCAAAACAAAAAACTATGAAAAATGGTTTGACCATGATTGCCATAACATGAGGAAAAAACTTAGAAAACTATCAAACCAAAAACACAGACATCCAGAAAACGAGGAATTACGCCTTACTTATTGTCAGACGCTAACACAATACAGAAACACACTCAGGACCAAAAAAGAGCAATTTATTAAGAATACACTCAGCTCCATGGAGGAATCCATTGAGTCGAATTGTTTCTGGGACAACTTGAAAACACTACACAAAAAACAACACGACGATTTGTCCATTCAAAATGGGGACACATGGGTAAACCACTTTGAAAAATTATACCAGAAAAACACACTAGGACCAGAGCAACACCAAATACGCAAAAAACTTGAAAAGCTTGAAATGGCCATAAAAGATAACCAAAACCTGCTAGACGCCATAATAACAGAAAAAGAACTTCTTGAAAAACTCAAGGACCTGCGACCAGGAAAAGCTTGCGGGACAGACGGCATACTAAACGAGATGATTAAACACGCAGACGACAAACTGAAACTGGCTATCCTAAAACTCTTCAACTTGGTTCTGAGTGTCGGTTATTTCCCTGACATCTGGAACAAAGGACTCATAACACCCATATACAAAAGTGGGGACAAAATCGACCCAAACAACTATCGAGGCATCTGTGTAAACAGTAACCTGGGGAAGGTATTCTGTAGCATCATAAACAAAAGACTTATAAACTTCCTTGAAGAGCACAATGTCTTGAGTAAAAGCCAAATTGGATTCCTGCCAAACTATAGAACATCCGATCATATCTTCACCCTACAGACCCTAATTGACAAACACGTTCACCATAACAAAAGCAAAATCTACGCATGCTTTGTAGATTTCCAGAAGGCTTTCGACTCCATCTGGCATGACGGTTTATTCCTGAAACTTATCGAAAGCGGGGTAGGAGGTAAAACATATGATGTAATTAAATCAATGTATACAAACAATAAATGTGCAGTTAAAATTGGAGACAAACAAACAAAATACTTCCCACAGGGGCGGGGGGTGACGCAGGGCTCGCCAATCTCACCGACACTCTTTAATATTTACATTAATGGATTGGCAAAACTACTTGAACAATATACAGCACCCGGCCTCACCCTATATGAATCCAAGGTTAAATTCCTCCTCTATGCCGACGACCTGGTTCTGCTGTCACCAACTAAGGAGGGTCTACAGCAGAACCTGGACCTGCTGGAGTCGTACTGCCAGACTTGGGCCCTGACAATAAATCCCCAAAAAACCAAAGTCCTTGTGTTCCAGCAAAGATCCAAACAACATGGACCCACAATAAATTTCACAGTAGGAACAACCAAAATTGAACAAACCACTCACTACACATACTTGGGCTTAAAAATCAGTTCTACGGGAAACTTCAAACTGGCTGTGAATGAACTGAAAGAGAAAGCAAGAAGGGCTTTCTATGCCATCAAAAAATCAATCCAAATAGAAATCCCAATTAGCATTTGGCTCAAAATTTTCAAATCAGTAATTGAACCAATTGCACTCTATGGCAGTGAGGTCTGGGGACCACTAACACAACAAGATTTTGCAAAATGGGACAAACACCCAATTGAGATCCTACATGCGGAATTCTGTAAAAGTATCCTCCGGACTCAAAGGAAAACAGTAAACAACGCATGCAGGGCGGAACTAGGCCAATACCCATTAATAATCACTATCCAAAAAAGAGCCACCAAATTTTGGAATCACCTACAAATGAGCAACCCCCAATGCTATCACTACGACGCCCTGAAATGCCAAGAGCTGACCATAAAGAAGAATACCCTCAGTCAACTAGTCCTGGGACTCAATAAAGTAACTAATAGCAATACTAACAATAACCAGTCCCAGGACAGTGACAGGGTAACACAAAGGGCTAGATTTTCAGTATAGGCAGTTTTGGGGCGCTAACTTTAGCGCCCGCCCGAAGTTAGCGCCCGCCCCAAAGTAGCGCCCCGTTGCCGGGAATTCAGTGGCTTCGCCCTAAGAGGTTGGTGGAGCGCTAAAAGAGGCGTTCCACTACTCTCTTTAGGCGCTAAGCCGGCGGTCCAGAGGGATAGCGCCCAGGCGGGGCGCAGCACGGGTGCGGTCATTTTTGCACTGACAGCAGACCCCGTGGTGCCGACCAGCTCTTAAAGGGGGAAGGGACGAATTGGTCTGCTGCCACGCCCTGCACACTGCAGCCTTGCAAAGAGGCCTCAACACTACTGCTCAGCCCCAGGGAGTCATGGCAACGCCAGAGAAGGCCCGTCAGCGTGCCCTGCGCTTCTCAGAGGGTGATCTGGACATAATGGTCACAGCTCTGGAGGTGAGGCGCAAGATCTTGTTTCCAGAGAGTGGGAGGAATCCAACCCACCACGACTACACCAAAGCCTGGAAGCAGATCGCCCAGAGGGTGACGTTCACCGGCGAGGCCCCCAGGACCCACAAACAATGCCGTAAGAAATACAACGATCTGACCAGGATTGTGAGGGTGAGTAGCCTTTCCAGTCTCCTCCTCATTCTTGCATGTACACCTGACATGATGGGCAAAGGGACCTGAAAGTCCTTTTGGCCAGCCCTCAGCCAGCAGCATTGGGACAGTCATGAGCATCAAATGGCCATTCGGCACTCTACACTTTGGCCAAGCTATTCCACCATGGGAGGCAGTGGACAGTACATCAGGGCTTCACTCTGTCCAAGCTATTCCACCATGGGAGGCAGTGCACACTACATCAGGGCTTCACTCTGTCCAAGCTATTCCACCATGGGAGGCAGTGCACACTACATCAGGGCTTCACTCTGTCCAAGCTATTCCACCATGGGAAGCAGTGCACAGTACATCAGGGCTTCACTCTGTCCAAGCTATTCCACCATGGGAGGCAGTGCACACTACATCAGGGCTTCACTCTGTCCAAGCTATTCCACCATGGGAGGCAGTGCACACTACATCAGGGCTTCACTGCGCACTTACAGCCCGTCCTTTCTCTTGCAGGCTAAAGTAGCGTTTAATCGCCAGGCCCGTGCCAGGGGTGGCCGCGCCAAGCTGCAGAAGCTCACTCGGCTGGAGGAGCGCGTGTGTGTGCTCATGGGAGCCCGTGTGATTGTCCCCACAGCGTGCGGTGTATCCGACCCTCCACTGCCCGGCAATGGTAAGGACCTCGCCTTTTGGCCCTCTCGCGTCGCACTGGCCCATCCGAGCTACCTCCTTTGCCACTGTCCCACCAATGCGCTGAATCCCACCAGTCCTAACTCCCTCGCTGACGCCGTCTCCTCACTCTGAAGCTACTCTTGTGCATTCCTGCTTTCAGCTGGTGATGACCAGGACCCTGAGGCTGCCAGTGACAGCACCTCCGACCAGGAGGAGGAGGAGGAGCAAGCCGGACCTTCGGGGGAACAGTCACGTCCCGCAGGAGAGGAGGAAATGCTTGACACCTCCTCACTGGACGAGTGCCTGGAGGAACTGTCGCAGGGCAATGCAGCTTCTGGGACCAGTGGCGTCCAGCCACCCAGCAGCCGTGCACGTGGCCCGCGGCCTTCCCCCCAAAGGGGGGAAGGATCAGAGGGGAGTGCTGCTGCTCGGCACACTCGCCGTCACCAACGCGGCAAGGGTCCCCTAGTTCGGCCCCCTCCTCCCCAGCGGGAGAGTCGCGACTCCAGTCCGGACACCTTCACTTCGGAGGAGGTGCGGAAGCTCGATCAGATGGCCGACGACTCGGACCGGCGCCACACGGAGCTCATGAGCGTGGTGGGGCGCATGCCTGAGGCCATCGAGTCGCTGGCGACCAGTGTGCGCGAGTTCGGGGCAGCAACTGCCGCGACTGGCCGCATGCTAACTGATGCCGTCAAGACCCTGGCGGATGTGATGCGCGCGCACACCAGGACCACAGGGCCACTCACTGCTGCCACACGCGCTGTCTCAGGCAGGCATCGCCAGGGCAGGCGCCGCGCTGGACCATCCCAGCAAGCCGGCCGTCGGCTGATTGCTGCGGATCCTGCAGTGCGGGCCCGGCCGAGTGCCACCGCGCCACAGCACCAGCCAGCGCATCCCAGACGCCAGCTGGCCCACATTGCGCCATCCGTCGCCGCCATTCCCCCTCTGGGGCGTCGACGGCAAGCGGCTGCAGCTGATGGTGGCCAGGCTCAGGTGCGCCACTCAGCAGACGGCCCCTCGAGGCCCAAACGCCGTGTAGGCCGCCCCCCAGCGGCATCTGGCGGAAGGGCATCTGAGCCTCAGGCGCCTTCCCCCAGCCTCGCAGCAGCCACTGGGCAGAGCTTGTGAAGGAGCAGCAGGCAGGGCAGGGGAGGCAAAATGCTGGCCAAGGTCTCGCCCTCGCGGGCCACTCAGTAGAGGGTGTGGCCAGCTTTCCTTTAATATGGCGGTGGCCATCTTTATTTTGCCCATGGTTGTGCTTTTGGAGGGCTTTTTTTTTGCGTTAGGCCGACGTTGAGGCCCGGTTTCAATAAAGGTGGAGTGGCTCCTCCCCAGTTTGTGCGAGTGAGTCGTTTGTTGGGCTTTTTGTGGGGCCCGTTTATTGTTTTTGGGGATTCATGTGGGAAGGGATTTTCATTTTTGTGCAATAAAAAATTATCTTTATTCATGCAGTCTCCATGGTTGTTCTTCTTAGTGTTTGTTGGCTTCGCCGGCTGAGGGCTTGCGGAGCGGCTGCATTCATCTTCCCTCATGGCCCCTGGCCATTCCCTGACAGGGGGCTTAGAAGTACCGTGTAATAAGGTGGCGTCGTGCGGCCCTTGGCCCTGGTCGCTCCCTCCTGGGAACGTACTCCTGCTCCTCCTCCTCCTCCTCATGCTCCTCCTGCTCCTCCTCCTGAGGTGCTGGTCCAACGTCAGGTGGCAGTGCCTGAGTCCTGCGGATAGCCAGGTTGTGTAGCATGCAGCAAACCACCACAAATTGGGAGACCCGGTCCGGCGAATACTGGAGAGCTCCTCCGGAGCGATCAAGGCAGCGGAACCGCTGCTTGAGGACCCCAATAGTTAGCTCGATGATGTTGCGGGTGGTTTGATGGCTCTCGTTGTAGGCCTCTTCAGCAGCGGTCCTGGGCGCGCGAAGCGGGGTCATGAGCCAGGTGCACAAAGGATAGCCTTTGTCCCCGATGAGCCATCCTCTTGGGGAAGGCTGTGCCTGGAACATGTCATGCACAGTACTCTGCCGCAGGATAAAGGCATCGTGGCTGCTGCCTGGGAAGCTGGCATTGACTGCCATGATGCGCTGCTTGTGGTCACATACCAGCTGCACATTCAGAGAATGGTAGCCCTTCCTGTTGCGATACTGCTCGCCATGCTCCAGAGGGGCCCGCAAAGCCACATGCGTACAGTCAATGGCGCCCTGCACCAAGGGGAATTCCCCGAGTCTGGCAAATCCCAATGCGCGCTGATGCTGGCTCTCGAGGGCCATGGGGAAGGAGATGAATTGGCTTCTCCTTCTGAACAGTGCTTCGGTCACGTGGCAGATGCAGCGATGCGCGCCGTACTGGGAGATGTTTGCTATGTCCCCAGCAGCGTATTGGAAGGAGCCGGTGGCATAGAAGTTCAATGCCACCGTCACCTTCACTTCCACCGACAGAGACGTCCTGCACCTGAGCTTTGGCCACAGATCTCGGCGAAGCAGGTGGCAGATCTCTGCAATCACCTCCTTTCGGAATCGGAGCCTTCTAACACATCGCGCGGCACTCATGTTTAGGTAGGAGCGCTGCTGGCGGTATAGCCTGACTGGGTAAGGCCTACGTGGCCGACGCCTGTAGCCCCCTCTGCCTCTAGCCAGGGCTGCCCCTCTCACAATGCGTCTGCGAGCCCTACGGATATGGCGCTGCAGCTGCGCGTTGGCACCCCATGCAGCCCCCATCAAATCCTGGCAAACAGTCTAATTTCCAAATGGCCACTTGCAGCGCTATTGCCTGAGTCCAAAAATACCTGGCTCTTGCTGCTTGAAACCAGTTAGCTATCCTCCTTGTTGTGTCTCCAGAAATGCGTTGCACAAGACTGTTTTCTGAAAAAAGGATGGCCTTTATACTGGAGAGGACGTTCCCTTTAATTAGCGCCCCCCGGGGCCCGCGCTGGTTGTGTTGCGTTCCTTTTTCCAAACGCTCCGGCCGCCCGCCGCACAATGGGGCGGTCCGACTGAAGTTTGCAATCGGGGCGGCCAAAGGGCGTTGCACGAGGATGTGACGTCATTTTCTGCGCGCGCATCCGGGCGGGCGCTAAACTTTGCGCCGGCGCTAACGGGCAACTTAATTTGGGGCGGAGCGCAAACTGCGCTGCGCCCGGGCGCTACACGCATAGCGCCCGGAAATCACTTCTCTTAAGGCGCTAACTGCTGGCGCAAGCTACTGAAAATCTAGCCCAAAGAATTCGACCCAACACAATCGTCGCTAAGCAAAAGGAAAAATATCTGTCATATTGGGCAGAAACAACAAAAACCCAAAGCAAACTCAATTGCTACTTGGCCCTAAACAGACAATACAACATAGCTGATTACCTGACCATGGTAAAGGATAACAAACTGAGAAGAACCTTGACAAGGTACAGACTTAGCGAACATAGCCTAGCGATCGAAAAAGGCAGACACAGGCAGACCAGGCTGCCAAGAGAAGACAGGATATGCTCTCACTGCAGTCAGGGAGTAGTTGAGACAGAGATGCACTTCCTCACAGCCTGTGGAAAATATCAGGGCATCAGAGAGAATTTCTATCAAAAATTCTCACAAATATGCCCTGAATTCAGAAATCTGACTGACAACCAAAAACTCCCATTCCTACTGGGGGAGGAGAGAAGCTGTGTAACACTGGCGGCACACTATGTTACAGCTTGCCATGAACAGAGGGACAACCAGTAAACTAAGACAAGAGTATATATAAACAAGGCGAAAATATATTTATAAACTCAGGGATATACCTGTTTATACACTGTATGAATGGAACCGCGTTTATGTGTTCAACCATAAATGTATTTTGATGCTTTGGCAACATAAGATGTACCTTATCATGCCAATAAAGCGATTTGTATTATTGTATTATTATTGTGTGAGAGTGAGTTTGATAGAGTGTGAGAAAGAGTGTGTGTGAGAAAGTGTGTGTGAGAGTGAGAAAGAGGGTATGTGAGAAAGAGTGAGAGAGAGAGAGCGTGAAAGAGTGTGTGGGAAAGAGTGTAATAAGAACATAAGAAGTAGGAGCAGGAGTAGGCCATACGGCCCCTTGGGCCTGCTCCGCCATTCAATAGGATCATGGCTGATCCGAATCTAGGCTCACGTCCACTTCCCTGCCCTCTCCCCGTAACCCCTAATTCCCTTATCTGCTAGGAAACTGTCTATCTCCATTTTAAATTTATTTAATGTTGCAGCTTCCACAGTTCTCTGAGGTAGCAAATTCCATAGATTTACTACCCTCTGAGTGAAGAAGTTTCTCCTCATCTCCGTTTTGAAAGCGCAGCCCCTTATTCTTAGATTATGCCCCCTAGTTCTAGTCTCAACCATCAGTGGAAACATCCTCACCGCATCCACCCGATCAAGCCCCCTCACAATCTTATATGTTTCGATAAGATCGCCTCTCATTCTTCTGAACTCCAATGAGTAGAGTCCCAACCTACTCAACCTTTCCTCATACGTCAACCCCCTCATCTCCGGAATCAACCGAGTGAAACTTCTCTGAACCGCCTCGAGAGCAAGTATATCTTTTCTTAAATATGGAAACCAAAAATGCACGCAGTATTCCAGGTGTGGCCTCACCAATACCCTGTATAACTGCAGCAAGACTTCCCTGTTTTTATACTCCATCCCCCTTGCAATAAAAGCCAAGATTCCATTGGCCTTCCTGATCACCTGCTGCACCTGCATACTAACTTTTTGTGTTTCATGCACCAGGACTCCCAGATCCCTTTGTACTGTAGCACTTTGCAGTTTCTCTCCATTTAGATAATAACTTGCTCTTTGATTTTTTCTGCCAAAGTGCATAACCTCACACTTTCTAACATTATATTGCATCTGCCAAATCTCTGCCCACTCACTTAGCCTGTCTATGTCCTTTTGCAGGTTTTTTATATCCTCCTCGCTCATTGCTTTCCCTCCCATCTTTGTATCGTCGGCAAACTTGGATGTGTTGCACTCGGTCCCTTCCTCCAAATCGTTAATATAGATTGTAAAGAGTTGGGGTCCCAGCACTGACCCCTGCGGAACACCACTAGTTACTGATTGCCAGCCTGAGAATGAACCATTTATCCCAACTCTTTGTTTTCTGTTAGATAGCCAATCTTCCACCCATGCCAGTATATTACCCCCAATCCTGTGATTTCTTATCTTGATCAGTAATCTTTTGTGTGGAACCTTGTCAAATGCCTTTTGGAAGTCCAAATACACTACATCCACTGGTTCCCCTTTATCCACCCTGTATGTTACATCCTCAAAGAATTCGAGCAAATTTGTCAAACATGACTTCCCCTTCATAAAACCATGCTGACTCTGTCCTATTAAATTATGTTTATCCAAATGCTCTGTTACTGTTTCCTTAATAATGGACTCCAACATTTTGCCAACCACATATGTTAGGCTAACTGGTCTATAGTTTCCAGCTTTTTGTCTACTTCCCTTCTTAAATAAGGGTGTTACATTAGCAGTTTTCCAATCTGCCGGAACCTTTCCTCATCTCAGTCCTAAATGGCTTACCCCTTACCCTTAGACTGTGACCCCTGGTTCTGGACTCCCCCGCCATCGGGAACATCCTTCCTGCATCTAGTCTGTCTAGTCCTGTTAGAATTTTATAAGTTTCAATGAGATCCCCTCTCATTCTTCTAAACTCTAGCGAATATAAGTCCAATCGACCCAATCTCTCCTCATACGTCATTCCTGCCATCCCAGGTATCAGTCTGGTGAATCTTCGCTGCACTCTCTCCATGGCAAGAACATCCTTCATCAGATAAGGTGACCAAAACTGCACACAATACTCAAGGTGTGGTCTCACCAAGGCCCTGTACAACTGCAACAAGACTTCCTTGCTCCTGTACTCAAATCCTCTCGCTGTGAAGGCCAACATACCATTTGCCTTCTTAACCGCCTGCTGCACCTGCATGCTTACCTTCAGCGACTGGTGCACAAGGCTACCCAGGTCTCGTTGCACTTCCCCTTTTCCCAATCTATTGCCGTTCAGATAATAATCTGTCTTCCTGTTTTTGCCACCGAAGTGGATAACCTCACATTTATCCACATTATACTGCTTTTGCCATGCATCTGCCCAATCACCCAACCTGTCCAAATCATACTGGAGTTTCTCTGCATCCTCCTCACAGCACACACGCCCACCCAGCTTTGTGTTGTCTGGAAACTTGGAGATATTACATCTAGCTCCCTCGTGTGGATCATTTATATATATGGTGAATAGCTGGGGTCCTAGCACCGATCCCTGCGGTACCCCACTAGTCGCTGCCTGCCACTCGGAAAAAGACCCATTTATTCCAACTCTTTGCTTCCTGTCTGCCAACCAGTTCTCTATCCAAGACAGTACCTTACCCCCAATCCCATGTGCTTTAACTTTACACGCTAATCTCTTATGCGGGACCTTATCGAAAGCCTTCTGAAAGTCCAAATACACCACATCCACTGATTCTCCCTTATCTAGTCTAGCATTTTCCCCACTACCGATGTCAGGCTTACCAGTCTATAATTCCCCGTTTTCTCTCTACCACCCTTCTTAAATAGTGGGGTTACATTAGCTATCCTCCAATCCATGGGAACTGTTCCAGAGTCTATAGAATTTTGGAAGATGACCAGCAATGCATCTACTATTTCTAGGGCCACTTCCTTAAGTACCCTAGGATGTAGATTATCAGGCCCTGGGGATTTATCGGCCTTCAATCCCATCAATTTCCCATACACCATTTCCCTACAAATACTGATTTAATTCAATTCCTCCCTCTCATTAGACCCTATGTTCCCCGGCATCTCTGGGAGGTTATTTGTGTCCTCCTTTGTGAAGACAGAACCAATGTATGTATTTAATTGGTCTGCCATTTCTTTGTTCCCGATTATAAATTCCCCTGATTCTGACTGCAAGGGACCTACACTTGACTTCACCAATCTTTTGCTCTTCACATATCTATAGAAGCTTTTACAGTCAGTTTTTATGTTCCCTGCAAGCTTACTCTCATAATCTATTTTCCCCCTCTTAATTAATCCTTTTGTCCTCCTGAATCCTAAACTGCTCCCAATCCTCAGGTTTGCTGCTTTTTCTGGCCAAATTATATGTCCTCTCCTTGGATCTTATGCTATCCCTAATTTCCCTTGTTATCAACGGTTGAGTCACCTTTTTTTGTTTTATTTTTATGCCGAACAGGGATGAACAAATTCTATACTTCATCCATGCAATCTTTAAATCTTTGCCATTGCCTATCCACCGTCAACCCTTTAAGTAATGTTTCCCAATCCATCCTAGCCAACTCGTGCCTCATACCATCGTATTTTCCTTTATTTAAATTCAGGACCCTAGTCTCTAAGTCAACTACTTCACTCTCCATTTTAATGAAGAATTTGATCATATTTTGATTGCTCCTCCCCAAAGGGCCTCACACAACAAGATTGCTAATTAATCCTTTCTCATTACATAATACCCAGTGTAAGATGCCTGATCTCCAGTTGGTTCCTTGACATATTGGTCCAGGACACCATCCCGTATACACTCTAGGAATTCCTCCTCCACAGTATTGTTACTAATTTGGTTAGCCCTGTCTATATGTAGATTAAAGTCCCCCATGATAACTGCTGTGCCCTTATTGCACGCATCTCTAATTTCCCATTTAATGCCATCCCCAACCTCAGCATTACTGTTTGGGGGTCTGTATACAACTCCCACTAACGTTTTCTGCCCCTTGGTATTTCTCAGCTCTACCCATACAGATTCCACATCATCAGAGCTAATATCCTTCCTTACTATTGTGTTAATCCCCTCTTTAGCAGCAATGCTACCCCACCTCCTTTTCCTTTTTTCCTGTCCTTCCTGAATATTGAATACCCCTTGATGTTGAATTCCCAGTCTTGGTCACCCTGGAGCCATGTCTCCGTAATCCCAATCCCTGTGTCTGCGTGGGTTTCCTCCGGGTGCTCCGGTTTCCTCCCAAAGTCCAAAGATGTGCAGGTTAGGTTGATTTGGCTATGATAAATTGACCCTTAGTGTTAGGGGATTAAATACGTGGGGTTACGGGGATAGGGTGGGATATGTGTCGGTGCAGGCTCGATGGGCCGAAATGGCATCTATCTGCACTGTAGATTCTGTGATTCTGTGATTCTGTGATATCATATCTGTTTACATCTATTTGCGCAGCTAATTCATCCACCTTATTACGAATGCTCCTCGCATTAAGACACAAAGGGGGAGAAATTCGGTATTGCCCCGTTTGGGGCGCTAGTATTGGCGGTGCGCAAAGGTTAGCGCCAGGCGCAAATTATCGCCACCTCCAGCGATATTGGGTATCTGCGCCCCTGAAGGTGATTGCAGCGCTAAATCAGGTGCTGCACGACAGTCTTAAGGCGCTAACCCGGCGGCGCAACGCAATATATCCGCGGGCGGGCGCAGGTGCTGTCAATTAGCGAGTGCAGCCAGACACGCTTGCGCCGGACAGCTCTTAAAGGGGCGGATCGATCATCATCTCCAGCCACACCCTGCGCACCCTACCTGTGGTGTCGACAACTGCCTGAACATGGAGAGGGCCAGGGAGAGAGCGCAGCACTTCAGCGAGGGGGCATTGGATGCTCTGGTTGGCGCGGTCGAGCGCAGGCGATCTGCTCTACCCAGAGAATGGCAGGAGGCCTCAGCATAGCGACTATCGCAGAGCTTGGAGGGAGGTTTCCAACAGAGTCACCTCCAGCAGCATGGTTCCCAGGACTCCTGTGGAATGCAGGAAGAAGTTCAACGACCTCACTCGGGTCGTCAGGGTGAGTGCCTTTTTCAGAATCATCTTCATCCCTCCATCTGGACCTCACTTTATGGCCAGAGGATGTGCAAAGCCCTAATGGCCAGCTGTCATCCAGCACCCATGGCCCTTTCTGGAAACACACATGCACATTCAGCTCTGTGCATAATGTAAGGGCTAATCGACCATGGGAGACATGTCATCCCAGATCAGGGCAGCATAATGTAAGGGCTCCTGGACCATGGGAGGCATGTCATCCCAGATCAGGGCAGCATAATGTAAGGGCTAATCGACCATGGGAGGCATGTCATCCCAGATCAGGGCTGCAGGTTTCCTCACACCCCGTCCTTTCTCTTGCAGGCCAAGCTGGCCCATAATAGAAGGCAACAGCATCGGACCGGAGGAGGCCGGCCTCACCTGCAGACCCTCACAGACCTGGAGGAGCGAGTCTATTGGATTGTGGCAAGCCGGATGATTGGCCCCGTCGCCTCTGGAGATGCCAACCCCATTGTGGACAGGTCACCTTTTTGACCTCTCTCCTTCCACTTGTTCCCCACACCAGCATGCTTTTTCACTCTCGAGCCAACGCAGAGCATTGCAGCACTCATGCATTCCTTGCTGCCACCCTGTCCTTTCGCTAAAGCCACTCTTGAACCTCCCTGCTTTCAGATGCTGCATCACCAGCTCGGGAGGCAGGCCCTCAAGCTGCCAGTGCGAGTGACTCTGGAGGCGACGAGGAGGAGGAAGCCGGACCATCCATGCCACCCTCAGGCGAGCCAGCCCCTGTCCAGACTGGGGAGGCGCCTTCCCTGGAGGGGAGCGGGGGGCAATGGTCTGAGGAGGATGCAGCTTCAGGACCCAGCGGCCTGTAGCAACGCGAGGGGGGTAGGGAAGCTCGGGGGCACGCGTCTCCCCGGAGGGCGAGTCGGGCCGCGAGTGCTGCTGCACAGAACGCAGAAGAGGTGCGTGCCCTCGCAGAAATGAGCGCCCAGGCTGGGCAGAGGCACACTGAGCTCATGGCTGCAGTGGCAAGGATGCCCGATTCCATTGAGACACTGGCAAGGAGTGTCCAGGACTTCGGCGCAGCACAGGCAAGGAGTGTGCAGGACTTTGGCGCAGCACTGGCAAGGATTGTCCAGGACTTCGGCGAAGCACTGGCACCTGCCATGCAAGTGCTGAGTGCTGCCACGCAGTCAGTGGCTGGTCTCATGCAGACGCAGATTGAGGCCACGCGAGCACTGCCTGGATTGGGCAGGATTCCCCGGGGCCCTCGCCGTGCCACAGCAGGCCAGCAATCTGTGCACCAGCTGATTGCTGCGCATGCTGCGGTGCTGCCCCGTCAGAGTGCCAGTGTGTTGGCCGACCAGGGAGCTGCTGTCCGCTCTCAGGATGACAGCATTCCTGATGCCACCACTGGCACTTCTCCACTGCAGCTGCCACCACCTGTAGGACAGACTGCTGCCGCCCATGCAGAGTTGGAGCAGTCAGCAGCCGGGCCCTCCAGGCCCAGAGCTGGTCCAGGCCGTACCTCAAGGGCATCTGCGGTCTCAGTTTCAAACAGTCAGCAGGCCTCCCCCAGCCTTGCTGCAGCCACTGGGCTCCCATTGCGGAGGAGCTGTAGGGTGGGAAGGGGCAATTCCGCAAGGGAAGCAGATCACCATCGAGGGGCAAAAAGTAGGAGGTGTTGCTAAATTATGTTATTTCTTTCATTCAAGGCCGAGGATGCTGGTCTGAATGTTGGTTATGTTTTGGACATTGTCTCCAGGGTGTGAGAGCCAGTTATGTTTTGGACATTGTCTCCAGGGTGTGAGAGCCAGTTATGTGGCAGTCTGTTTGTTTTGGTGTTTGTTTCCATTGCTTTGTCATGCGGGAAGGATACACAGTTTCTTAAATAAAGAAGTTTATTTATTCACAATGTCCATATCTGTTCTTTGCACAAATTGTTGCCTTGACCGGCTTAGGGGTAGCAGAATGGTTCCATTCATGTTCTTGGAATGGCAGAAAGCATTCCCTCAGAGGGGCCTAGAAGCAGCTTGCTATAAGCCTCTGACGGACGGCCCTTGCAGTTTGTGCCTCCCTCCCGTCTTGGTGCTGCTCTTCCTCCTCCTCCTCTGCTGGTGCTTCAATGTCTGGTGGCATTGGCTGGGTCCTGAGGATTGCCAGGTTATGCAGCATGCAACACACAACCACGAAGTGGGAGACTCGCTCAGGTGAGTACTGAAGGGTGCCTCCGGAATGGTCCAGACAGCGGAACCGTTGCTTCAGCACGCCGATTGTGTGCTCCACGATGTTCCTGGTCGCTTGATGGCTCTCGTTGTATCATTCTTCAGGGCGAACGGAGCGGAGTCAGCAGCCAGGGGCACAGAGGATAGCCCATGTCCCCGAGAAGCCAGCCTCCTGGGTGAGCCGGGGCTTCGAAAAGGTCTGCCACAGAAGTCTGGCGCAAGATGAAGGCGTCGTGGCTGCTGCCTGGAAAGTGGGCATTGACAGCGAGTATCAGCTGTCGGTGGTCACAGACCAGCTGCACATTCAAAGAATGGAGCCACTTTCGGTTGTGGAAATCCTCTGCATTCTCTAGAGGCGCCTGCAAAGCCACATGCATGCAATCAATGGCGCCCTGCACCATGAGGAAGCCCGCTATCCTTGCGAAGTCCTCTGCGCGCTCTCGCTGCTTGTCCGGGGTCATTGGGAAGGAGATGTACTGCCGTCTCCTTTTAAAGAGGGCATTAGTCACTTGACGGATGTAGCAATGCACCGCGAACTGTGAGATGTTGGCAATGTCCCTAGCAGCGGCCTGAAAGGAGCCGCTGGCATAGAAGTTTAGAGCCACAGTGATCCTCACAGCCACCAACAGAGATGTCCTGCACCTTAGTTGAGGCTGCAGATCTGGCTGAGGCAGGTGGCAGAGCTCAGTGACCACCTCCTTACTGAAGCGCAGCCTTTGGAAACACTGCTCCTCCGACATGTTGATATACGAAAACTGTTGGTGGAAAACCCTGGCAGCATAAGGTCTCGTGTGCCGACGTCTGTTGGCCCTCCTCCGTCTGGCCATGCCTGCCATTCTCTCCCTGCATCTCTGTGCCCTGTCAATATGATTGAGAAGGATGACGTTCCCATCCAATGCAGCTCCCATAGTAAGTGCGCACTGAAAGTTATGCCGGTTGAGAAGCTTATCAACTGCAAAGTTATGTTCAGAAGGCTAAAGTTCCTCAGCCAGCGCTGGCTCACTGCAGAAATGTTTCTCCGTTTGTCTCTGAGCAACTCTCTCTCTCTCTCACAGAAGGTGTGGTCCAAAAATGGCTACCACTAATAATCCAGGAAGCGTCCCCTTTAAATAGCGCCACCTCAGCCCGACAGCGACTGGGAAACATTCCAGGTAACCTGTCGTTGGTAGCGACAGGCGGAACGGAGGGGGGCGCCACTGAATTTCCGGTCCGGGGTGCCCCAAGGGCGTTGCACACTGATATGACGTCATGATCTGCGTGCGCCGGTGAGCGGGTGCTACGGTTTAGCGCCGGCGCTAAATGTCCGCTCAATTTGGGAAGAGGCACAGGGTTTGCTGCGCCCAGGCGCTAGTTGGTTAGCGCCCCACTTCTCGACCTCTTTAGGCGCTAATGTGTGGCGCAACCAACTGAATTTTTCCCCCAAAGCCTTCAGGCTTGATTTTTTAACACTCTGAGTCCTTTTAGAATTCTTACTTACTGTGGCCCTGTTTGATTTACACCCTTGATTTCTCTGCCTTCCACTTTTGCTTTTCTCCTTCCTGTCTTTTGTTTCTATCCTTGCTTCCCTTTCCTCTGTCTCCTTGCACAGGTTCCGAACCCCCTGCCATTTTAGTTTAAACCCTCCCCAACTGCACTAGTAAACACTCCCCCTAGGACATCGGTTCCAGTCCCGCCCAGGTGCAAACCATCCAGTTTGTACTGGTCCCACCTCCGCCAGAACCGGTTTCAGTGTCCCAGGAATTTGAATCCCTCCCCCTTGCACCATTCCTCTAGCCAAGTATTCATCTGAAATATCCTTCTATTTCTACTCTGACTAGCACGTGGCACTGGTAGCAATCCTGAGATTACTACCTTTGAGGTCCTATTTTTTAATTTACCTCCTAACTCCCTATATTCAGCTTTTAGGACCTCATCCCATTTTTTAACCTATATCGTTGGTATCTATATGCACCACAACAACTGTCTGTTCACCCTCCCCCTCCAGAATGCCCTGCAGCCGCTCTGAGACATGCTTGACCCTTGCACCAGGGAGGCAACATACCATCCTGGAGTCTTGTTTGCGGCCGCAGAAATGACTATCTATTCCCCTTACAATAGAATCCCCTATCACTATAGCTCTCCTGCTCTTTTTCCTCCCGCCCTGTGCAGCAGGACCACCCATGGTGCCAGGAAGTTGGCTGCTGCTGCCTTCCTCCGATAAGCCATCTCCCTCAATAATATCCAAAGTGGTATATCTATTTGAAAGGGTGATGGCCACAGGGGACCCCTGCACTACCTGCCTGCACCTACTACTCTGCCTGGTGGTCACCCATTCCCTTCCTGCCTGTGCAGCCTTCACCTGCGGTGTGACCAACTCCCTAAACGTGCTATCCACGATGTCCTCAGCATCGCAAATGCTCTGGTATGTATCCATTCGCAGCTCCAGCGCCGCAATGCAGTCTGTCAGTAGCTGCAGCTGGATACACTTCCTGCACACATGGTTGTCAGGGACACAGGAAGTGTCCCTGATTTCCCACATTGCGCAGGAGGAGCATGCCACGGGGCCGAGCTGTCCTTCCATGACTTACCCTTTAATTAATTTAAATTAATTTAAATCAAATCAATACCACTAATTACACTACAATTAAATGATATACTCAAGGGCCCTTGGTTACTAGCACTCCCCAATACACAACAGAGACCTTAGAAACTATAACCACAAAAATTAAGACCTTCTAAATTTTATAAACTATTAATCTTAACTGTCAAACTATAGAGTAGTATAAATACTCACTTGGCCGTACTCACCCAATCAGCTGCTTCCTCTTGCCCGCGTCACTTTTTGAATCATGACGTGGCTCCGGAATGCCACCGCCGGTCTGTGAGATTGGTAAGTGATGTAAGAAAACTACTAGGCACTTGGTCTGAGTATTAAACCAGGCTTTAATCAACTGTTTTTCGACATGGAGATCTAGTTGTGTCCTTCACTAGTTCCTGTTAAAGAATGTCCTGAGCAAGCTGGGCCCATGCCCGAGTATTTATACTCTCCCTGGACAGCGCCACCAGCAGGCCGCCCAGTATTATTACATAAGTCATTTCCACATGAATGACAAGATTCATGTCAGTAAGCCTCTGTAAAAAAGCCCGCGAAAGTCAGTTTAAGTACTCACTGTACCGCCGCTCTCTCCACTCCCAACACCGGCCTCTCTGGTGAGTCTGGGTCACTCTCTCTCTCCCCGATCCTTAACTCCTCTGTCTCCGCGCTCAGTCTCCACCCAGGGCCGTTCTCGCTGCTGCTGCCGGTGTGAGTGTGTGTGAGTGAGAGAGTGTGAGAGAGTGTGTGAGAGACAGAGTGGGTGAGAGTGTGTGTGTGAGAGAGTGTGAGAGAGTGTGTGTGAGCGAGTGAGAGAGAGAGTTTGTGAGAGAGTGTAAGAGAGTGTGTGTGAGAGAGAGAGTGTGTGAGAGAGAGTGGGTGAGAGTGTGTGTGTGAGAGAGAGAGTGTGTGAGAGAGAGTGGGTGAGAGTGTGTGTGTGAGAGAGTGTGTGTGAGAAAGAGTGAGAGAGAGCGTGTTTGTGAGAGAGTGTAAGAGAGTGTGTGTGAGAGAGAGAGTGTGAGAGAGTGTGAGAGAGAGAGTGTGAGAGAGTGTGTGAGAGGGAGTGTGTGAGAAAGAGTGTGTGAGAGAGAGAGTGAGAGAGAGAGAGAGTGTGAGAGAGTGTGTGTGAGAAAGAGAGAGTGAGAGAGAGTGTGTGAGAGAGTGAGAGAGCGTGAGAGAGAGTGTGAGAGACAGTGTGTGACAGAGACTGAGAGAGAGTGTGTGAGAGTGTGAGAGAGAGAGTGTGAGAGAGAGAGTGTGATAGAGAGTGAGTGTGAGAGAGTGTGCGTGAGAGTGAGAGTGTGAGAGAGAGTGAGAGAGAGTGTGAGAGTGTGCGTGAGAGTGAGGGAGAGTGTGTGAGTGTGTGAGAGAGAGTGTGAGAGAGAGTGTGTGTGAGAGAGAGTGTGAGAGAGAGTGAGAGAGAGTGTGAGAGTGTGCATGAGAGTGAGAGAGAGTGTGAGAGTGTGAGAGAGAGTGAGAGAGAGTGTGAGAGTGTGCGTGAGAGTGAGAGAGAGTGTGAGAGTGTGTGAGAGAGTGTGAGAGAGAGTGTGTGAGAGTGTGAGAGAGTGTGTGAGAGAGTGTGAGAGAGTGTGAGAGAGAGTGTGAGAGTGTGTGTGAGAGTGTGAGAGAGAGTGTGTGAGAGTGTGAGAGTGTGTGAGGGAGTGTGTGAGAGAGTGTGAGAGAGAGTGTGTGAGAGAGTGTGAGAGAGTGTGAGAGAGAGTGTGTGAGAGAGTGTGTGAGAGAGAGTGAGAGAGTGTGTGTGAGAGTGTGTGAGAGAGAGAGAGAGTGAGAGAGTGTGTGTGAGAGTGTGCGTGAGAGTGAGTGTGAGAGAGAGTGTGAGAGAGAGTGTGTGTGAGAGTGTGTGTGAGAGAGAGAGAGAGTGTGTGAGAGTGTGTGTGAGAGAGTGTGAGAGAGTGTGTGAGAGTGTGTGAGAGTGTGTGAGAGAGAGTGAGAGAGTGTGTGTGAGAGTGTGTGAGAGAGAGAGAGTGAGAGAGAGAGAGTGAGAGAGTGTGTGTGAGAGTGTGCGTGAGAGTGTGTGAGAGAGAGTGTGAGAGAGAGTGTGTGAGAGTGTGTGTGAGAGTGTGTGTGAGAGAGAGAGAGAATGTGAGAGAGAGTGTGAGAGAGTGTGTGAGAGTGTGTGAGAGAGAGTGTGAGAGAGTGTGTGAGAGTGTGTGAGAGAGAGTGTGAGAGAGAGTGTGTGAGAGAGTGTGTGTGAGAGTGTGTGTGTGAGAGAGAGAGAGTGTGTGAGAGTGTGTGTGTGAGAGAGAGAGTGTGAGAGAGAGTGAGAGAGAGTGTGTGAGAGAGAGAGAGAGAGTGTGTGAGAGTGTGTGAGAGAGAGTGTGAGAGAGTGTGTGTGAGAGAGAGAGTGTGAGAGAGAATGTGTGAGAAAGTGTGTGAGAGAGTGTGTGAGAGAGAGTGTGTGTGTGAGAGAGAGTGTGTGAGTGAGTGTGTGTGTGTGAGTGAGTGTGTGTGTGTGAGTGAGTGTGTGTGTGAGTGTGTTGTGAGGAAGCTGTGCCAAGCCATTTTCCGCTCTGGATGTGGACGCTGATGATCTTCCCTCGCTGCAGCCGGATGTTTGACACTGGGCTACGTTTGTACGCTGGGAGCTAAACTCCACAACTGAACATCTGTCCGAGTCAGCTGTAACATCCATAAAACAAACCTTCTGCCGATAATAATGGGGCTGCGAGAGAGGCTGCAACAGGGCGGATAACATCTGGGACATCCATCGGCACAGCTGATTCCCATTTTAGAATTCTGATTGGATGGACAATGAGGGTCTCACATCGATACGGCTGGTTCACTGATTGGGTTGCGGTCTGTGCTTTGACCGGGACTCGGGGGGAACGAGGAGGGTGGGTCAGAGTTCCACTGGGAATGGGCAGAGTCTGTGAACCAGGAGTGTTGGTGTGAACAGTGAACCTGGAGTGTAAGTGTGAACAGTGAACCAGGAGTGTTGGTGTGAACAGAGAACCAGGAGTGTTGGTGTGAACAGAGAACCAGGAGTGTTGGTGTGAACAGTGAACCTGGAGTGTTGGTGTGAACAGTGAATCAGGAGTGTTGGTGTGAACAGAGAACCAGGAGTGTTGGTGTGAACAGTGAACCAGGAGTGTTGGTGTGAACAGAGAACCAGGAGTGTTGGTGTGAACAGAGAACCTGGAGTGTTGGTGTGAACAGTGAACCTGGAGTGTTGGTGTGAACAGTGAACCAGGAGTGTTGGTGTGAACAGTGAACCAGGAGTGTTGGTGTGAACAGTGAACCTGGAGTGTTGGTGTGAACAGTGAACCTGGAGTGTTGGTGTGAACAGTGAACCAGGAGTGTTGGTGTGAACAGTGAACCTGGAGTGTTCGTGTGAACAGAGAACCTGGAGTGTTGGTGTGAACAGTGAACCAGGAGTGTTGGTGTGAACAGTGAACCTGGAGTGTTGGTGTGAACAGTGAACCAGGAGTGTTGGTGTGAACAGTGAACCAGGAGTGTTGGTGTGAACAGTGAACCTGGAGTGTTGGTGTGAACAGTGAACCTGGAGTGTTGGTGTGAACAGTGAACCTGGAGTGTTGGTGTGAACAGGGAACCAGGAGTGTTGGTGTGAACAGTGAACCAGGAGTGTTGGTGTGAACTGTGAACCTGGAGTGTTGGTGTGAACAGTGAACTAGGAGTGTTGGTGTGAACAGTGAACCTGGAGTGTTGGTGTGAACAGTGAACCTGGAGTGTTGGTGTGAACAGTGAACCTGGAGTGTTGGTGTGAACAGTGAACTAGGAGTGTTGGTGTGAACAGTGAACCAGGAGTGTTGGTGTGAACAGTGAACCTGGAGTGTTGGTGTGAACAGTGAACCAGGAGTGTTGGTGTGAACAGTGAACCTGGAGTGTTGGTGTGAACAGTGAACCTGGAGTGTTGGTGTGAACAGTGAACTAGGAGTGTTGGTTTGAACAGTGAACCTGGAGTGTTGGTGTGAACAGTGAACCTGGAGTGTTGGTGTGAACAGTGAACCTGGAGTGTTGGTGTGAACAGTGAACCTGGAGTGTTGGTGTGAACAGTGAACCTGGAGTGTTGGTGTGAACAGTGAACCTGGAGTGTTGGTGTGAACAGTGAACTAGGAGTGTTGGTGTGAACAGTGAACCCGGAGTGTTGGTGTGAACAGTGAACTAGGAGTGTTGGTGTGAACAGTGAACCTGGAGTGTTGGTGTGAACAGTGAACTAGGAGTGTTGGTGTGAACAGTGAACCTGGAGTGTTGGTGTGAACAGTGAACCTGGAGTGTTGGTGTGAACAGTGAACTAGGAGTGTTGGTGTGAACAGTGAACCTGGAGTGTTGGTGTGAACAGTGAACTAGGAGTGTTGGTGTGAACAGTGAACCTGGAGTGTTGGTGTGAACAGTGAACCTGGAGTGTTGGTGTGAACAGTGAACCTGGAGTGTTGGTGTGAACAGTGAACCTGGAGTGTTGGTGTGAACAGTGAACCTGGAGTGTTGGTGTGAACAGTGAACCTGGAGTGTTGGTGTGAACAGTCAACCTGGAGTGTTGGTGTGAACAGTGAACTAGGAGTGTTGGTGTGAACAGTGAACCTGGAGTGTTGGTGTGAACAGTGAACTAGGAGTGTTGGTGTGAACAGTGAACCTGGAGTGTTGGTGTGAACAGTGAACCTGGAGTGCTGGTGTGAACAGTGAACCAGGAGTGTTGGTGTGAACAGTGAACTAGGAGTGTTGGTGTGAACAGTGAACCTGGAGTGTTGGTGTGAACAGTGAACCTGGAGTGTTGGTGTGAACAGTGAACTAGGAGTGTTGGTGTGAACAGTGAACCTGGAGTGTTGGTGTGAACAGTGAACTAGGAGTGTTGGTGTGAACAGTGAACCTGGAGTGTTGGTGTGAACAGTGAACCTGGAGTGTTGGTGTGAACAGTGAACTAGGAGTGTTGGTGTGAACAGTGAACCTGGAGTGTTGGTGTGAACAGTGAACTAGGAGTGTTGGTGTGAACAGTGAACCTGGAGTGTTGGTGTGAACAGTGAACTAGGAGTGTTGGTGTGAACAGTGAACTAGGAGTGTTGGTGTGAACAGTGAACCTGGAGTGTTGGTGTGAACAGTGAACTAGGAGTGTTGGTGTGAACAGTGAACCTGGAGTGTTGGTGTGAACAGTGAACCTGGAGTGTTGGTTTGAACAGTGAACCTGGAGTGTTGGTGTGAACAGTGAACTAGGAGTGTTGGTGTGAACAGTGAACCTGGAGTGTTGGTGTGAACAGTGAACCTGGAGTGTTGGTGTGAACAGTGAACTAGGAGTGTTGGTGTGAACAGTGAACCTGGAGTGTTGGCGTGAACAGTGAACTAGGAGTGTTGGTGTGAACAGTGAACCTGGAGTGTTGGTGTGAACAGTGAACCTGGAGTGTTGGTGTGAACAGTGAACCAGGAGTGTTGGTGTGAACAGTGAACCAGGAGTGTTGGTGTGAACAGTGAACCTGGAGTGTTGGTGTGAACAGTGAACTAGGAGTGTTGGTGTGAACAGTAAACCTGGAGTGTTGGTGTGAACAGTGAACTAGGAGTGTTGGTGTGAACAGTGAACTAGGAGTGTTGGTGTGAACAGTGAACTAGGAGTGTTGGTGTGAACAGTGAACCTGGAGTGTTGGTGTGAACAGTGAACCTGGAGTGTTGGTGTGAACAGTGAACCTGGAGTGTTGGTGTGAACAGTGAACCTGGAGTGTTGGTGTGAACAGTGAACCTGGAGTGTTGGTGTGAACAGTGAACTAGGAGTGTTGGTGTGAACAGTGAACCTGGAGTGTTGGTGTGAACAGTGAGCCTGGAGTGTTGGTGTGAACAGTGAACCTGGAGTGTTGGTGTGAACAGTGAACCTGGAGTGTTGGTGTGAACAGTGAACTAGGAGTGTTGGTGTGAACAGTGAACCTGGAGTGTTGGTGTGAACAGTGAACTAGGAGTGTTGGTGTGAACAGTGAACCTGGAGTGTTGGTGTGAACAGTGAACTAGGAGTGTTGGTGTGAACAGTGAACCTGGAGTGTTGGTGTGAACAGTGAACTAGGAGTGTTGGTGTGAACAGTGAACTAGGAGTGTTGGTGTGAACAGTGAACCTGGAGTGTTGGTTTGAACAGTGGTCCTGGAGTGTTGGTGTGAACAGTGAACTAGGAGTGTTGGTGTGAACAGTGAACCTGGAGTGTTGGTGTGAACAGTGAACCTGGAGTGTTGGTGTGAACAGTGAACTAGGAGTGTTGGTGTGAACAGTGAACCTGGAGTGTTGGTGTGAACAGTGAACTAGGAGTGTTGGTGTGAACAGTGAACCTGGAGTGTTGGTGTGAACAGTGAACCTGGAGTGTTGGTGTGAACAGTGAACCAGGAGTGTTGGTGTGAACAGTGAACCAGGAGTGTTGGTGTGAACAGTGAACCTGGAGTGTTGGTGTGAACAGTGAACTAGGAGTGTTGGTGTGAACAGTAAACCTGGAGTGTTGGTGTGAACAGTGAACTAGGAGTGTTGGTGTGAACAGTGAACTAGGAGTGTTGGTGTGAACAGTGAACTAGGAGTGTTGGTGTGAACAGTGAACCTGGAGTGTTGGTGTGAACAGTGAACCTGGAGTGTTGGTGTGAACAGTGAACCTGGAGTGTTGGTGTGAACAGTGAACCTGGAGTGTTGGTGTGAACAGTGAACCTGGAGTGTTGGTGTGAACAGTGAACCTGGAGTGTTGGTGTGAACAGTGAACCTGGAGTGTTGGTGTGAACAGTGAACCTGGAGTGTTGGTGTGAACAGTGAACTAGGAGTGTTGGTGTGAACAGTGAACCTGGAGTGTTGGTGTGAACAGTGAACTAGGAGTGTTGGTGTGAACAGTGAACCTGGAGTGTTGGTGTGAACAGTGAACCTGGAGTGTTGGTGTGAACAGTGAACCTGGAGTGTTGGTGTGAACAGTGAACCTGGAGTGTTGGTGTGAACAGTGAACGAGGAGTGTTGGTGTGAACAGTGAACCTGGAGTGTTGGTGTGAACAGTGAACCTGGAGTGTTGGTGTGAACAGTGAACTAGGAGTGTTGGTGTGAACAGTGAACCTGGAGTGTTGGTGTGAACAGTGAACTAGGAGTGTTGGTGTGAACAGTGAACCTGGAGTGTTGGTGTGAACAGTGAACCTGGAGTGTTGGTGTGAACAGTGAACTAGGAGTGTTGGTGTGAACAGTGAACCTGGAGTGTTGGTGTGAACAGTGAACTAGGAGTGTTGGTGTGAACAGTGAACCTGGAGTGTTGGTGTGAACAGTGAACTAGGAGTGTTGGTGTGAACAGTGAACCTGGAGTGTTGGTGTGAACAGTGAACTAGGAGTGTTGGTGTGAACAGTGAACCTGGAGTGTTGGTGTGAACAGTGAACCTGGAGTGTTGGTGTGAACAGTGAACCAGGAGTGTTGGTGTGAACAGTGAACCAGGAGTGTTGGTGTGAACAGTGAACTAGGAGTGTTGGTGTGAACAGTGAACCTGGAGTGTTGGTGTGAACAGTGAACTAGGAGTGTTGGTGTGAACAGTGAACTAGGAGTGTTGGTGTGAACAGTGAACCTGGAGTGTTGGTTTGAACAGTGAACCTGGAGTGTTGGTGTGAACAGTGAACTAGGAGTGTTGGTGTGAACAGTGAACCTGGAGTGTTGGTGTGAACAGTGAACTAGGAGTGTTGGTGTGAACAGTGAACCTGGAGTGTTGGTGTGAACAGTGAACTAGGAGTGTTGGTGTGAACAGTGAACCTGGAGTGTTGGTGTGAACAGTGAACCTGGAGTGTTGGTGTGAACAGTGAACCAGGAGTGTTGGTGTGAACAGTGAACCAGGAGTGTTGGTGTGAACAGTGAACCTGGAGTGTTGGTGTGAACAGTGAACCTGGAGTGTTGGTGTGAACAGTGAACCTGGAGTGTTGGTGTGAACAGTGAACCTGGAGTGTTGGTGTGAACAGTGAACCTGGAGTGTTGGTGTGAACAGTGAACCAGGAGTGTTGGTGTGAACAGTGAACCTGGAGTGTTGGTGTGAACAGTGAACCTGGAGTGTTGGTGTGAACAGTGAACCTGGAGTGTTGGTGTGAACAGTGAACCAGGAGTGTTGGTGTGAACAGTGAACCTGGAGTGTTGTTGTGAACAGTGAACTAGGAGTGTTGGTGTGAACAGTGAACCTGGAGTGTTGGTGTGAACAGTGAACTAGGAGTGTTGGTGTGAACAGTGAACCTGGAGTGTTGGTGTGAACAGTGAACTAGGAGTGTTGGTGTGAACAGTGAACCTGGAGTGTTGGTGTGAACAGTGAACCTGGAGTGTTGGTGTGAACAGTGAACCTGGAGTGTTGGTGTGAACAGTGAACTAGGAGTGTTGGTGTGAACAGTGAACCTGGAGTGTTGGTGTGAACAGTGAACTAGGAGTGTTGGTGTGAACAGTGAACCTGGAGTGTTGGTGTGAACAGTGAACTAGGAGTGTTGGTGTGAACAGTGAACCTGGAGTGTTGGTGTGAACAGTGAACCTGAGGTACTGAGGGAGCGCCGCACTGTCGGAGGGGCAGTACTGAGGGAGCGCCGCACTGTCGGAGGGGCAGTACTGAGGGAGCGCTGCACTGTCGGAGGGGCAGTACTGAGGGAGCGCCGCACTGTCGGAGGGGTAGTACTGGGGGAGCGCTGCACTGTCGGAGGGGCAGTACTGAGGGAGTGCTGCACTGTTGGAGGGGCAGTACTGAGGTATTGCTGCACTGTCGGAGGGTCAGTACTGAGGGAGCACTGCACTGTCGGAGGGGCAGTACTGAGGGGGCACCGTACTGTCGGAGGGGCAGTACTGAGGGAGCGCTGCACTGTCGGAGGGGCAGTACTGAGGGAGCGCCGCACTGTCGGAGGGGCAGTACTGAGGGAGCGCCGCACTGTCGGAGGGGCAGTACTGAGGGAGCGCCGCACTGTCAGAGGGGCAGTACTGAGGGAGCGCTGCACTGTCGGAGGGGCAGTACTGAGGGAGTGCTGCACTGTTGGAGGGGCAGTACTGAGGTATTGCTGCACTGTCGGAGGGTCAGTACTGAGGGAGCACTGCACTGTCGGAGGGGCAGTACTGAGGGGGCACCGTACTGTCGGAGGGGCAGTACTGAGGGAGCGCTGCACTGTCGGAGGGGCAGTACTGAGGGAGCGCCGCACTGTCGGAGGGGCAGTACTGAGGGAGCGCCGCATTGTCAGAGGGGCAGTACTGAGGGAGCGCCGCACTGTCAGAGGGGCAGTACTGAGGGAGCACTGCACTGTCGGAGGGGCAGTACGGCGGGAATGCTGCTGTCGGACGTGCCGTCTTTTGGATGAGACGTTAAAGCGAGGCCCTGTGTGCCCTCTCAGGTGGACATAAAAGATCCCACGGACACTATTTTGAAGAAGAGCCGGGGAGTCCGGGCCAATATTTATCCGTCAATCAACATCACTGAAAAAACAAAAGCAAAATACTGCGGATGCTGGAAATCCGGAATAAAAACAGAAAACGTTGGAAATACTCAGCAGGTCAGGCAGCATCTGTGGAGAGAGAAACACAGTTAACGTTTCAGCCCGATGACCTTTCATCAGAACTGAAAGGACTGATGATCTGTTCATTCTCACATTGCTTTTTGTGGGAGCTTGCTGTGCGCAAATTGACTTCTGAGTTTCCTACATCACAACGGTGACTGCACTTCAAAAAAGTACCTCATTGGCTGTGAAATGCTTTGGGACGTCCTGGGGTGGTGACAGGCGCTGTAGAAATGCAGGTCTTTCTTTCACAGGAGTGTGAGTGGGCCGATCCCCTCGCACGGTGTACATGAGCGGAGCTGGTGAGCAGCAGACAGTGCCCGTGCGGATGAATGATTAGCTCCCGGCTGCCCGGCCCGCGGCTTCACGCCCTGGGGCTACCGAGGGTGGCAGCTGGGGTGAAGCGTAAAAGGGCCGAGGAGAGAGCCCGGAGGATCCCAGAGACCGATGTCGGAGGCCCAGTGTCAAAGTGTCTGCTGTGGAGGAGAGGGAAGAGTGTGTGCTGTCTGCCAGTGTCCCTGGTTTGTGGAGGAGCCGGTCTGTGCTACGAATGTCCCCCATTAGTATGCGGAGTATGTTAGCTAGACTGGAGAGGAGGCAGTTTTTTATTCATGGGTGGTGATATTCGAGACTCAGTGAAATCACATTATTGTAATGTTGGAGTGAGTGTGCTCAGATTATGCCCTGGAGCCTCTTAGTCGATTGAGGCTCCACTCGTATCTGTATTTATATGGTTTCGCAAAGTTCACAGTCAGTTCACTCTGCTTGCTGACTTTCACTGGGAGGCGGTGTGGACGGTGCCGTGAACAATCGCTTGCCCGGCCCCTGTCTCTAATCAGGAGGGGACGGGCTGGCGGAACACCAAGGCCGCGTCCCGCGGTGTGTTTATCTCCAGCCCGTGCACGCTCAGGCCAGGCTGATCCCTGGCGACTAACTGCACTCCCCCAGTGCTAGAGCAGCTTCAGTCACACACAGTGTAAAGGGGAGCGGGAGGACGGGGGCGTGTTTCTGTAGTATGGCCAGAGCATGCACCTCGTTTCTTTGTGAGTGAGTGTGTGCACGTTTGTGTGTGTGTGTGTGTGTGTTTGTATTTGTGTGCACGCGTGTTATGTGTGTGCACATTTCTGTGTATGTGTGTGTATATATATGTGTGTGTGTATCCGTGCAAGAGTGTGTGCATCCGTGTGTGTTAGAGTGAGTGTGAGTGAGTGTGTGTGAGTGAGCGTGTGCGAGTGTGTGTGAGCGTGTGTGAGTGTGTGTGACCGTGTATGTTTGTGAGTGTGTTGTGAGTGTGTGTGAGTGTGAGTGAGCTTGTGCAAGTGTGTGAGTGAGCGTGTGCGAGTGTGTGTGTGTATGAGTGAGCGTGTGTGTGTGTTTGTGTGCTTATGCGAGTGTGTGAGTGAGCGTGTGCGAGTGTGAGTGAGTGAGCATGTGCGAGTGTGAGTGAGTGAGCGTGTGCGAGTGTGAGTGAGTGAGCATGTGCGAGTGTGTGAGTGAGCGTGTGCGTGTGTGTGAGTGGGCATGTGCAAGTGTGTGTGTGAGTGAGTGTGTGCGAGTGTGTGAGTGTGTGAGTGAGCGTGTGCGTGTGTGTGAGTGAGCATGTGCGTGTGTGAGTGAGTGTGTGCGAGTGTGTGAGTGAGCGTGTGTGTGAGTGAGCATGTGCGAGTGTGTGAGTGAGCATGTGCGAGTGTGTGAGTGAGCGTGTGTGTGCGTGTGAGTGAGTGTGTGTGTGTGTGAGCTTGTGCGAGTGTGAGTCTGTGAGTGTGTGTGAGTGTGAGTGAGTGTGGGTGAGTGTGTGAGTGAGCGTGTGTGAGTGTGTGTGTGAGTGAGTTTGTGTGTGTGAGTGTGAGTGAGTGTGTGTGTAAGTGTGTAAGTGAGCATGTTTGAGTGTGTGAGTGAGCGTGAGTGAGTGTGTGTGAGTGTGTGTGAGTGGGTAAATGAGCGTGTGTGAGTGTGAGTGAGCGTGTGTGAGTGAGTGTGTGTGAGTGGGTGAATAAACATGTGTGAGTGTTTGAGTGTGTGAGTGAGCGCGTGTGAGTGTGTGAGTGAGTGTGAGTGTGAGAGTGAGCGTGTGTGAGTGTGAGTGAGTGTGTGTGAGTGAGTGTGTGAGTGAGCGTGTGTGCATATGTGAGTGAGCGTGTGTGAGTGAGTGTGTGCGAGTGTGTGAGTGAGCGTGCGTGTGAGTGAGTGTGAGTGTGAGTGAGTGTGTCTGTGTGAGTGTGTGTGTGAGCGTGCGTGTGTGTGTGTGACTGTGTGAGTACGTGTGTGTGTGTGTGAGTGTGAGTGAGCCTGTGTGAGTGTACATGTGTGAGTGAGTGAGAGTGTGTGAGTGAGCTTGTGCAAGTGTGAGTGTGAGTGAGTGTGTGTGTGTTAGTGTGTGAGTGAGCATATATGAGTGAGTGAGCATCTGTGAGTGTGAGTGAGTGTGGGTGTGTGAGTGTGAGTGAGCGAGTGTGAGTGTGAGTGTGTGAGTGAGCATGTGTGGGTGTGTGAGTGAGTGTGTGTGAGTGAGTGTGAGTGAGTGTGTGAGAACGGGTGTGAGTGTGTGAGAGCGTGTGTGTGACGTGAGTGAGTTTGTGAGAGCGTGTGTGATTGTGAGTGTGTGAGTGAACATGTGTGAGTGAGTAAGCGTGTGTGAGTGTGAGTGAGCATGTGTGAGTGCGTGAGTGTGTGAGTGAGCATGTGTGCGTGTGTGAGCGTGAGTGAGCGTGCGTGTGTGTGGGTGAGTGTGTGTATGAATGAGCATGTGTGAGTGCACGTGTGTGAGTGTGTGTGTATATGAGTGAGCGTGTGTGCGAGTGAGTGTGTGTGTGAGCGTGTGTGAGTGAGCATGTGTGAGTGCGTGTGTGTGAGTGTGTGTGTGAGTGAGTGTGAGTGTGTCAGTGAGCGTGTGTGAGTGTGTGTGTGTGAGTGAGTGTGTAAGTGTGAGTGTGTGAGTGAGCGTGTGTGAGTGAGCATGTGTGAGTGTGTGTGTGTGAGTGTGAGTGTGTGAGTGAGTGTGTGTGTGAGTGAGCATGTGTGAGTGTGAGCGTGTGTGTGAGTGAGTGTGTGAGAGCATGAGTGAGTGTGTGAGAGCATGTGTGAGTGTGTGTGTGAGTGAGCGTGTGTGTGTGAGTGCGTGTGTGTGAGTGTGTGTGTGAGTGAGTGTGAGTGTGTCAGTGAGCGTGTGTGAGTGAGTGTGTCAGTGATCGTGTGTGTGAGTGTGTGTGTAAGAGTGTGTGTGTGTGAGTGAGTGTGAGTGTGTCAATGAGCGTGTGTGAGTGAGCGTGTGTGTGTGAGTGTGAGTGTCAGTGAGCGTGTGTGTGAGTGTGAGTGAGTGTGTGAGAGCATGTGTGAGTGAGCGTGTGTGTGTGAGTGTCAGTGAGCGTGTGTGTGTGAGTGAGTGTGTCAGTGTGTCAGTGAGTGTGTGTGAGTGAGTGTGTCAGTGAGCGTGTGTGAGTGAGTGTGTCAGTGAGCGTGTGTGTGTGTGTGAGTGAGCATGTGTGAGTGAGCGTGTGTGTGTGAGTGTGAGTGTCAGTGAGCGTGTGTGTGTGAGTGAGTGTGTGAGTGTGTCAGTGAGTGTGTGTGAGTGAGTGTGTCAGTGAGCGTGTGTGAGTGAGTGTGTCAGTGAGCATGTGTGTGTGTGTGAGTGAGCATGTGTGAGTGAGCATGTGTGAGTGTGAGCGTGTGTGTGTGAGTGAGCGTGTGTGAGTGAGCGTGTGTGATTGTGTGAGAGCGTGTGTGAGTGAGCGTGTGTGATTGTGTGAGAGCGTGTGTGTTAGCGTGTGTGTGTGTGATTGTGTGTCTGCCACTTTCCCCTCCCCAGTGAGCTGGACCTGATCTATTCTCTTGCAGTCAGTGGACTGACTGTGTGTCAGAGGGAGGTGGGGGAGCACCACCTGCTGGCACTGACTCTAACTGCAGCAATAGGAGAACGATGCAAATACTTTGGACAGTGACTGGGTCTGGGTCTGGGGTGGAGGGATGAGATTGCTGGAGTGAAGGAAGGGTAATTGGAGATAGAAATGCGGATCCCACACCCGGAGAAGGTAGAAAGGAGAAAGAAATGTCAGAAAAAGCAGACGTTCTGGGGAGAGAGAAGTGAAGGGAGAAGCAGTAATTGTAGGAGGGCAGTGTTGACAGTGAGTGGGAGATGCACAGGTTTATAATGACTGCAGTGTTACACCGTGTAATTCACCATCAACCACATAACAGGGAGCGTGTTTGACCGCACAGAGCCCCCTTTTCAGGGGCTGAACGGCCTCCTAATCCTCCAATATGGTGGCAGGAAGCATGCATTCATCACCCGCCATATTGGTAAAGGGCAAAATATCAGCGTCTCCGGCCCATGGGGGTTAGACCCTTTGTTTATTCAAATAAAGGCCTTAATGGTTGTTTGAGGCCCCCACCTCAATATTCAGGAAAACCAGGTCTACATGCAGCGTAACGGGATCCTTAAACTGACCACTGCAGGCCACACCCCCTCACCCTCTGATCCCCCTCACCCTCTGATCCCCCTCTCCCTCTGATCCCCCTCACCCTCCGATCCTCCCTCTCCCTCCGATCCTCCCTCTCCCTCCGATCACCCCCTCACCCTCCGATCCTCCCTCTCCCTCCGATCCTCCCTCTCCCTCCGATCCTCCCTCTCCTTCTGATCCCCCTCTCCCTCTGATCCCCCTCTCCCTCAAGATCCCCCCTCTCCCTCCGATCACCCCCTCACCCTCCGATCCTCCCTCTCCCTCCGATCCTCCCTCTCCCTCTGATCCCCCTCTCCCTCTGATCCCCCTCTCCCTCAAGATCCCCCCTCTCCCTCCAATCCCCCCTCTCTCTCCCTTGATTGCCGCTCTCTCCCTGTCACTCACCTTCCTTTAGGACTTACCTGAGTGTGGTGCTGATGTCACAGCGGCCCGATGTTGGAGTGCGCTGGTCCGGTGAGCCACCTGCCAACGCCCATTAGGCGTCCACATGTCGCCGGTTCAATGATAATGAGTTCCTGAGGCCCAATATTCATTGTGTCTGGGGCTCATCCATTCAGCTGTGGGGATTTCTCCCTGCCCCTCCATTGCATGCCTGTTTTTGGCGCGCTCAAATTTCCAAGTTTTATCCAGTCAGCCCATTCCTAATAGGTGCCTGAGGAACATTATCTACCGCACTGCGTTTAACCTGGCCTAGCCGGTCAAGGTGGAGCCGTGTCAGCTGTGGCCCAGTGGGTAGCACTCTCTAGGTGGGAGGGGCTAGGAGTGAGCCAGGTGTTACTGGTTGCCTGATTGCAGCTGGGAGTTGGAGGGAGTTTTGTAAAAAGTTGGTGGTGGGTTTTGGGGTTTTGTTTTCAGGTTTTAGGGCCTATTTGGCCCACAAAATACAGCCAGATGGCTGCTGAGGGGTCCGGAGTGCCGGGCCCCTCAGAGGACAGTGTTCCTGAGAGGAATTTAATTAGGGAAGAAACTGTGGTGGGAAAGGAAAAAAAAGGCCCAAAGATTTGGGCCGGGACCTCAGGAGGTTTGGTAAAGAAAACACGGTGGTGGTGCAGTGATGAGGATGAGAAGATTCGAGCTTGGGATATTATCCAGGCGGTTCATGAGGACTGTGGCGAGGGAAGCTGCTTTGCCTGCCAACCAAAGCCGAATGTGGGATTCGAGGTGACGGCCAGTGGCTGTGAGGAGGTGGAAAGACTGTTACTCAGTCTGAAAGTTGGTGAGAAATTCTTGGAGGTGACTCTGCTATATTCAGAGGAGGTGATGGTTTCATTTTTAAACTTGCCAGTTTACATTGAGGACGAAGTGCTAAGCAAAAAGTTGGAGTCGTGGGACATTAAAATCTGTTCTGCAATAAAGAGGAGGTACTATCTGGGAACACGGGTAGCAGACGGAACCCGGTATGTAAAGGTGCGGTTCCCAGAGGGGGTGAGGTCATTGCCGTACAATATGAAGTTCGAGACACTGGAAGGAGTGCAGTACTTTCGTGTGCTGCACAATAACCAAGTAAAGGTGTGTTACTATTGTCTGGGACATGACCATCTCGTAAGAAACTGTTCAGACCTGTATTGTTACAATTGCGGTGAGTCGGGACACATTGCTCGGAGCTGCAAGGCGGAGAGCTGTGGGGTGTGTCACAAAGGCCCCGCCCGCTGTGAGTGTGTGGCAGAAGGGAGCGATATGAGTGATGAGGAGATGGGAGAAGGAGCAGGAGATGAGAGTGGAACGGCCGGAGGAGCGGTGCAGTCGGAGGACACAGCCGGTAAAATGAAGGAGAAAGGAGCACAGGAAGAGGCAGAGGATGGCGGAGCGGAGAACGGGATGGAGATGGCGGAAAACACGCCAAGTGCTGTGGCAGGGAACAAAGACAGCAGTGGGCAGCGAGGGTCGAGTGCAGACTCGAGCCTTAGTGCGGTTTGGCTCCCCCTGGGGAGTCTGGTGTCTGCGGGGGGAGAGGCGGCGGGAGCGGGGTGTGTGGTGGATGTGGGTGCTCCGGGGAGAGGCAGGGAGTCGGATATCTTGGTGAGCGGGAGGGGGCAGGGCGGGGAGAGGGTGCAAGAGGCAGGAGCCTTAAAGGGACAGCAGGATGGGATCGGCGAGATAGAGACGTCAGAAGGGAACAATTTAGGTGCGCCATTGTCCCATGGAGAGAGGGAACAGGGTGCAAGGGTCAGAGGTGGAGATGTGGTCGATGGGAGCAGCACAGTGGGAGAAACTGCGATAGCAGGAAGACTATGGGAGATGAAGTATCTGACGGGGAGAGGATTATGTATCTGATGGGGAGCAGGCACAGGGGGTTGCAGAGGAGCTTGAGTGTGAGGAATTAGAGGGGGACAGAGACATGGAAGTCGGGGGTGGGGTGGCATCTTGTGGAGAGGGAAAGGTTAGTGAGGGGCAGAAGGAGGGAGGAAGGGCAGCCCCTGGGTCCAAACTTAAGGCAAGGAAGAGGCTGAAACAGCAGGGAAAATTTAAACAGGAGGTGAAAAAGAGCCAGAGGCTGCAGGAAAAAGCAACAGCTGCCCGAAAAGTTGGGAAGGAGCATGAGAGGAGGGAAGGGCCAGAGATTAAATGATGGGGAGATTATCAGGCATACTTCCCTTCTTTGGAGCCATGATTACATTGGTCTCGATTAATGTGAACGGACTGAGGGGTGAGAAGAAACTGCAGCACTTGTTGCAGGGTTTTAAAGGTACGGACTTGTTGTATCTGCAAGAAACCTTTTGGGATGAGGATATCCTAGAAAGAGTCCAGAAGGTTTGGAAGGGAGAGGGGTTTGCAAGTTGTGCAAACAATAACCGTAGAGGGGTGGCTGTTTTGGTGAGTCCGTCCATAGAAGAGAACGTTGCCTTGGTGGACAAGGACACTGGAGGGGAGATTTTTACATCCAAGGGTAAAAATGGGAGGATTTAATTGCGATCTCTTTAATATCTATGCACCGAACGACCATTGCAAGCGTCGCGAGTTTTTTCGGGGGTTATTCACTGAAGCGGCAGAGGTGGAAAATCCTTGTATAGTGGGGGATTTCAATGTATTTTTATCTTGGATGAATATTTCAGCCCAGATGACCTTTAAGGATGATAACTCCAGAGGGATGATTGTAAAAATGATGGCAACTTTAAATTTGAGAGACTTATGGAGGGACCAGAACCCCATAAAAAGGGAGTTCTCCAGATCAGGTTGGGTGGGTGATGTTTTAAAACAGAGCCGGATAGATTTTGTGTTAATGCGGGAAGGGTTAAGTTCTGAGGTGATAGAGATTTATTATAAAAAAGTATTTTTTAGTGATCACTCGGCTTTGGTTCTGAGAATTAGGAACAGCAGAGTTAAGCTTGGTTCAGGGGTGTGGATTTTAAACAATCAATACCTGAAAGAAATTACTTATAAAGAAGGGATTTTAAATATAATAAAGAATGCGCGGAAGGAACCTTTGTTCTTGAAAGAAAGAAGAGCTGGTGGGGCAATTTCAAATATGAGGTAGAAGTTTTTTCGGTACGTTATGGGAAAAAGAGGGCGGCAGCTAACCGGCGTCGAGAAGAGAATATAAACAAAAGGTTTACAGATGTCTGTAAAGCAGTTGATGGAGGGGATAAGGGAGCGGAGACTAAGTTCCGGGTGCTAAAGGAAGAGTGGGAATTATTGCAAGCTGAAAAATGCAAGGGGGCCATTCTCCGTGCAAAGGCTAGAGATACATTGGAGGGCGAAAGATGCACTAGATATTTTCTAGAGCAAGAGAAGCTGTGACAGAGATTATCATTAATTGAAGAGTTGAAGGTCGGGGAGAAGATTATTCATGAAAATGGGGAGATTTTAGAGGCGGCTAGCAGCTTTTATCAAGAGTTATATACAAAAGAAGACATTTCCAATTTGGCGATGGAGAAGGTTACTGCTTTTATTGAGGAAGGTTTAAAGGAGGATGAGAGAAGCATGTGTGACTAAGAAGTAGGATTAGTGGAAATAAAAGTAGCAATAAGTGGAATGAAGGGGGGGAAAAGCCGATGGACTAAGTGCAGAATTTTTTAAAGAATTTTTTGAGATTTTAAGTCCATTGCTCTTAGGAGTTTTTAAGGAAATTAAAATTGAGGGAAACCTGGCCCCATCTATGAGGAGAGGTATTATAAGCTTAGCTTATATAAAAATAAAGGGGATAGACGGGATCTGAAGAATTGGAGGCCCATCACATTATTAAATGTAGACTATAAGATCTTGGCGAGGGTTATGGCAAATCGTATGAAGGAGGTGTTACCGCAGATAGTTTGGCCCTTTCAGTCCTATGTGTTGTGTATGTAATATGTGTGCTACTTTGAACCTATGGACAGGACTGCACTACTTGTTGGGCGTAGTGATACGCAGTACCACTCCTGGCCATAGGGGTATAAATAGTACTGTGGGTACTGATCCCCCTCAGTTCCCGCCTGTGGGCATGAAGTAAAGACCTACGTATAGTCCCTACCTCCAACCAGTAAAGACCTGTTTTATTGTTACTGATTAAGTCTGAGTATTAATTACTTGAACAACTCACAGATTTAACACTGGCGACGAGTCTGATTCGGACCCTGCGGCAGTCACTCCACGGCAGCTTCGTCCACAGCCAGGACGTTGCAGAGAGGTTTCCACCCTCTCCACCCCACTGGAAGACATCCTGACCTCGGAGCCTCCATCGGCGACCGTCAGCTTCTTCTCCAGCTTGGTGGTGGGTAAGCCGTTGTCTGAGCCGGGCAGCGACGCGACAGGCAGTCGACCGCGTTGGCCGCACGAACGGGGCTGGGGGAGCTGGAGGAATAGGGCGCAAGAGCCGCTTCGAGCGGGAGGCGTTTCAACAGAGCGATCGCATCTCCTGATAAGAGCCGAGAGCCGCTTCACGATCCAGCGATCGCATCCGCTGATAAGGGCCGCACTCGGGCGATCGCGGCGAAGATAAGGGCTGCACTCGGGGGCTGAAGGGAGACGGCGTTGGGGGACGGGTGAAGACCGCCAAGCGCGGGAAAACTGCCATTTTGTGGGCGGAGGACGACGGCAAGAGCGGGAAGCCGCCATCTTGGATAGCAGTAAAAAAAAAATCTGAGAAATTGCAAATCTGATAAAGTACTACAATGCCTAAACACGGGAATATTAGCAACTTTGATAGTGACATCGAAGATTGGGCCATATATGTTGAACGAGTTAAAAATTATTGTAAGGCCAATAAAATTCATGAGGCTGATAATGCACTAACATTATTAAATTTAATGGGTGCGAAGACATACGGGCAATTGAAACACCTGTTATCACCAGATGAACCGGCGGATAAGACGTTCGATGAGATTGTTACTGTCTTGAAAGATCATCTAAACCCCACGCCGCTGATGCTAGCGGAACGATTTAAATTTTACGACAGAAGGCAGCTACAGCATGAAAGCAATGCTGATTATTTGCTGGAATTGCGTAAATTAGCGAAATATTGCCAGTTTGGAACGGGACTGACAGAGGCACTTCGAGACAAATTTGTGTGTGGTTTATTTAAACAGGATACACAAAAGCGACTGCTCGAGGAGAATGAGCTGACGCTTGAGAAGGCGGTCACTATGGCAGCAGCACACGAAGCCGCAGCGAGAGGCACGGCAGTAATGCAGCTACGGTCACCGGAGCTCAGTGCACACAAATTGGGTGTGAGTTCTGGCAAATGTTATCGTTGTGGAAAGACAACGCATGATCAGAACCAGTGTTGGTTTAAAAACCAAGAATGTAGAACTTGTGGTAGGCTTGGACATATAGCTAGAGTATGCAGGTCAGGGAAGAAGACCAACAACAAGAAGTCACCGCAAGGAAAATACGCAAAGGTACACAAGGTGACCGAACAGGAGTCCGATTCAGACGCTAGCAGTAATGAACTGGCTAGCTTAAGCTGTAATGAACTGGCTAGCTTAAGAGTACTCAACGCTGGTAAGGGTGCAGACCTCCAGACAATTTGGGTTACTCTTCAGATAGAAGGAGTCCAAGTAAAACTGGAATTGGACACTGGATCGGCATTGACGGTCATAAATAAGAAAGATTACGGAAAGTTATTCCAACATATTCCCCTACAGGATACGGGGATTATATTGGAAACATACACGGGGCAAAGAGTGTACCCCATCGGGAAAATAGAGGTTGCAGTGGTCCACAAGGGCGAAGACAGTCAAATAATGGACTTATATGTGATATCTGAAGGAGGTCCTCCACTACTAGGACGGGAGTGGATTAGGAAAATGAATATGGACTGGCATTTCCTACAAACAATAACGAGTGAGAACTCGGTGAAGATAGTCGGCCCAGACTCTGGAACGGATGATGGTAAGCCCAACTCAGGTGCAAAAGACAAAGTTTCAGCACAGAATTCCACTGAGCAACAACAACATAGTTTAACTGTGGATTCTGAGTCTGGCAAGTCTACTGATGTGCCCATTTCTGAGGGACACCGGGCTCGAACTCAACTCCATTTCAAACTACAACAGCAATTAGAACAAATGCTTCGCCGTTGTGAGCAAGAGTTGAATGCAACGAAAGAGTTCTTTGATATAGAGTTGGAGAATCTGGAAAGACAACAGAAGCAGCTGATGGAGAAAATGGAGCAGGAGCACACAAAACGTCTGATGTCAGAGGAGTTAACGGTCAGCCAACTCCTGCATATGCTGAAGGACAGGACTCTGAAATGGGAAAAACTTGAACACGAACTTCAATATTCAAACGAAAGGGGTTCGGAGCTCTCAAAGGTTATTGGAAGAGCTGAGGTGGCAACACAGACTGAGATGACTGCAACAGAGCAGCCCTTGGATGCCAAAAGTACGCTGACTCACGTCAACGTAGAACAACAGACCGCTGAAACAGCTGCTCCGGTAGAGGGATTGAATAGTCCGATCAATCAATCTCCAAAAGAAGTTGAAGTAGTAAAATCTCAAATGAGGTCATTAGTAAACGACTTGCTGAAAGCCCAGAAAAAGCTGGATGAAGAGGTACGCATGAAGAAGTCTCTTCAGGAAAGATGTCTGGACTTGGAACAAAAGCTGGCTAACGCCCAGCTGGGTATGGAGGAAATAGAAGACCCTCTCGCTGGCCTAGATCAGGACGACACCGAATATTACTATGTCCTGTCCTGCCCAACTTGTAACTTCGACTCCCACCATACAGAAATCATGGAGGAGCACCGAAAGTCTACGGAACATCGGGAGAAGGTGGCTCTACTACGGAAAAAGGAGGGAGAGAAGGAGGAACTGCGCATGCAGCTGGCAGCTAACAGTGGAGCCCAGAGAGTCTCCAAGAAGCAGAAAAGGAAAAGTCGAAACAGAAGATGACCCATCTGAACCATTATTACCTCTACCAGATCACACACGTGGTCCCTCCGAACGGAGCCAATTCAGTTCGGAAGTTCAAACTGTTAAATCCATGGAAGGACTATTGAATGAGTCACTCCAGCAACGTGAACCGACTCCACCACAGAGATTGAATCTGTGAACTGTTTTCCGCAGAGACTGAATCTGTGATCTGTTTTGACATGAAGTTATCTATGTATCTATGTTATTCTGTTATGTAAACCTGAAGTTATATATGTATATATGTTATTACGTTATGTTAAATGGGGAGATGACTGTAAAGCTAGGAAGGGAGGAATGTTGTGTATGTAATATGTGTGCTACTTTGAACCTATGGACAGGACTGCACTACTTGTTGGGCGTAGTGATACGCAGTACCACTCCTGGCCATAGGGGTATAAATAGTACTGTGGGTACTGATCCCCCTCAGTTCCCGCCTGTGGGCATGAAGTAAAGACCTACGTATAGTCCCTACCTCCAACCAGTAAAGACCTGTTTTATTGTTACTGATTAAGTCTGAGTATTAATTACTTGAACAACTCACAGATTTAACACTATGGAGTCATAGGCCGGGACATCGCAGACTCTGTGGTCTCAATCCGAGATGCGATAGAGCTCATGGAAGAGAGTGGGAGAAAGTGGGAGGGAGGCTTATGTATTAAAGGTAGATCAAGAGAAAGCCTTTGATAGGGTCTCTCATGAGTTTTTATTGAAGGTTTTGGAAGCATTTGGTTTCAGGGAAAATTTCATTCAGTGGATAAGGATTTTTTATTCAAACATATTTAGCTGTGTTAAATGTAATGGTTTTTTATCCAAGTATTTTCTGGTACAGAGATCAGTGAGACAGGGTTGTCCCCTGTCCCCATTGTTGTACACATTGGTTGCAGAACCATTAGGTTACATGATGCGGAAGAAACAAGGTGTAGTGGGGATTGTGGTCCCCAGTTCTGGGCTGGTGTCGGTGATACACCAATATGCAGATGACACAACCTTAACATTGAGAAATGGGGAGTCAGTGAGGAAAGCTATGGATGTAGTGGAGGAATATTGTAGAGCTTCAGGAGCCAGAGTGAATTATAGTAAGTCCCAATGCCTGGTTGCAGGGAGGGGTAGGGGGGAATGTCCCTTTAAGGTGGTGGAGGTTTTGGAAGTTCTGGGGGTGCATATGGGGTACAAGAAAGACAGGGATGAAGTGGATCGATTAAATTGGGAACCAAAGGTTATGAAAATGAAAAAGATTTTGGGAAGATGGGAAAGAAGGTGGTTGAAAGTGCAAGGAAGAGCGACAGTGGTGTCCGCCCTCCTGCTATCTAAGCTATGGTACTTATTGACGGTGGAGGATATTCCCGAGTGGGCGGAAAAGTCCATCCGAGAGGCTTGTGTGAGGTTTTTATGGGAAGGGAAACCAGCCTTGGTGGCTTACAATACCATCATTGGACGGAGAAATCAGGGAGGACTCAATTTCCCAGATGTTGATTTGAAGAAAAAATCCTTTAGAATCAAATGGGTGAAGAGATTTCTTCAGAAGTCAAATTCAAGTTTTTGGAAGAGTTGTTTTGAGCATTTTTTAAAAACGAAGTGGGATAGGAGGGCAGGGGATATTGTATATGGAATACAATAATATGTTTTTGAAATCGATTAAACTTCTCCCTAGGTTTTATAAAGGGGTTGTAGAGACTTGGGCTCAATTTTTAAAAAGTGTGCAGTTTACGCCCAAGGGGGCTGAGGAATTTCTAGAACAGCCCTTATTTTTGAACAGGTGGGTCAACATCGAAGGAGAGGTTTTATTTAATCGAGCTTTTATAAAAGCTGGTATTATATGTGTGAAAGATGTATTATACGAGGTAATTCCAGGTTGGTTGCCGGAAGCGATAGTGAGGGACATGGTGTGGGAGGAGGATCAGGAGGTAGAGGAAAAAGCAATAGGTATCATGTATGAGAAGATTGTGAGGGCAATGCCACAGGATTGGATGGAAGAAATAAATGCGGAAATCTCCAAAGGAAGTAAAATGCGTCCTGCTTTTCCAAGCTTTGTACTGGAGAAAGGGGGAGAGTTGGTCCAATTTGACAACTGTAATACTCGAGATTTCTATGAGGTATTTAGAGAATGGAGATTCAAGACACCTGCTGGTCAGGAGTTTTGGCAGAGTATATACCCACAGCTGGACTTCAACAGGATTTGGAAGGGAGTGTGGGCGAGTTTTAAATGTCCTGAATGGATTGAACTGGATTTCAAATTGGCTCATAACTGGATTTTTACCATGACGGTCTTGTGCAAGATTGGACGAGTGGAGGCGGCAACTTGCCCAGTATGTGGGACATGGGATTAGACTCTATCCCATTTACTGGTGTTATGTCCGCAGTTAAATGATTTTAAGTACTATGTTCGACAGTTGTGTGAAGCTTTTTTGCTGGGTGGGGACCGAAGAGCGAGAATGGGAATCCCGTGGGACTCAATTTTGAGATGGGGATTGCAGGAGAGTCTGCCCGAGTCTAGCGGAGCAGCAATTAATTTAATGTTCAGTTTGGCTAGATTCATGATTGTGCAAAGAAGGAATGCACTGTTTTTTAAGGGGAGGAGAATCAATCTAAAAGAGTATTTTTAAATATAAGTTGAAGGATCATTATAAGGCTCTGTGGTTGTTTTATACAGAAAGGAATTTAAGGACAGTATTTTACAACCAATTTTAAAAGTACAATCGATTAATATATGTTACAGGTGACAAATTAAACTTCTAGGCCTAGAAATTGGGTTTTGGCGCAGCGACGGCTTTAGCGCCGGAAGTTAGTGCCGGAGCTAAGTCGCGCTGGGCGGGCCAAAAATTCACTACTTCTGCGCCCAAACGGCTGCCGGCGCTGCTGAAAGCTGTTAGCGCCTGAAAACTGGCGCTATGCGCTGAATTTCGGCGCTATTCCGGCGCTGCGGCGCCCGCTGCGGTGCGGCAGGTTCGGGAAGTGCAGGCCTCCTCCTTCCCTTAAGGAGGAGCTGCCTGCACCCGGCCGCGGCCCGCGATAATCTTTTTAAAAATGAGCCCGGCACCTCGGACAAGTGCCGGGCTTGCTTCTGTTCCGGGGGGGGGGGGGGGGGGAAGTCCGGGGAGGGAGCTGCGGCCAGGCGGGCGGCGGGAAAGCGGCCGGCCGCCGCGGGGCCTTTAATGCGCCGGCGCAACGTTCTGTAAGGCACCTCTGCCAGAACGTTGCTTGCGGCTGCCACGGGCGAGGCGGCCGCAACTCAATTTCCGAGTTCGGGCGGGTTACCATGGCAACCGGGACGCTGCGCACACCGATGACGTCATCGGTGCCGGCGCAGCGCTACCGGCCTAACGCCGATTTAGGGCACCTGTCAATTTCAAAACTGGCCATAACTTCGCCGCTAGGCCCTCTAGCGCCTCAAAAGCGGCGCTAAGGCCAGTGAATTTCTAGGCCCAGGTTTTGATGTTAAAATGTGGTGGCGGAATGGCTGTGCAGAGCGGTGGAATTGATTTGTATCATACAATGTAATGATCACGATGTTGTAAATGTTCTTAATGTTCAATAAAGTATTAAAAAAAAGTGGGTAGCGCTCTCGCCTCTGAGTCAGAAGGTCGTGGGTTCAAGCCCCACTCCAGAGACTTGAGCACAAAATCCAGGCTGACACTCCCAGTGCAGTGCTGAGGGAGTGCTGCACTGTCAGAGGTGCCGTCTTTCGGGTGTGACGTTAAACTGAGGCCCCATCTGCTCTCTCAGGTGGATGTGAACGATCCCACAGCATTATTTTGAAGAAGAGCAGGGGAGTTCTCCCTGGTGTCCTGGGCCAATATTTATCCCTCACCCAACATCACTAAAACAGATGATCTGGTCATTATCACATTGCTGTTTGTGGGAGCTTGCTGTGCACAAATTGGCTGCCGTGTTTCCCACATTACAACAGTGACTACACTTCAAAAAGTACTTCATTAGCTGTAAAGCGCTTTGGGACATTGTGAAAGGCGCTATAGAAATGCAAGTCTTTCTTTCTTTAAGGTGGAGCTGTGTTTAATCTGACCTGTTCTTCTAAAAGTACAAAGTCTAACCTGCTGTAAATAGGCACATTTTGAGCTCAGTTGGGGGCCAATTGCTGTTGCTGAGGGAAGTTTGCATGTGGATTAGTGGCTGTTTGTAAATCCCTGGCTCCTGCCCCCGTGGAGAGGCTGAGTTATCCAGGGTTAGAAAAAACCAGCAGGAAATGACTGGGCTCTTTTAAAAAAAAATGCTACTTGTAGGTTCCCTTTCAGTGCTGATGTGTTTTGCAAATATGTTCCCTGAGTCAATCAAGTGGAAGTGTGACACTTTGTACTCGTGACACTTTTGAGTCTGACACGAGCCCTGGGTGCAAGACTTTTACCTCATCCTTGTCTTCAAATCCCTCCATGGCCTCACCCCCTCCTGTGGTATCTTGAGACACAGCATATATATGCAACAGCACAACATGGCTTCCGGTAAGAACTGTACTGCATATGACTTTATTATTATATGCATCAGTAGTCCACTAGGTGGCTCTATTACACTTCTTCCTTATTGAAGAAGTTAATCAGAGCAAATAATCATTGTACTTGTACATAGTATACACAACTCTTGGTATACATCTCTCAACTGGAACCCATTTTATGTTTCCAAATTCTACTCCAGAATTCTGTAACACAAACAAAAGATATGAACTTATTTTCCATATTTACAGATTAACCATAACCACTGGTTTTCTGTGTTGAAGAGGATACCTTCTTTCTTGAACCGAACTTTCGGATCCTGTTGTAGGACTTTGACTCATTCTAGGCTGAGCCTGCGGTGAATCTTTCTCCAAGGGCTGACCTTGATCTACATTTGGACTCTCTACACTTTCAGACTGTTTGGGCTGGATTTTGCCAGTGTGGGCGGGCTGGGGCGTGCCAGGTGGAAATCGTGTCAGGACTCCAACTCCTAAATAATGTGTTGAAAAAGTGGGATTTTCCCCTAACTGGGCAATTGATTTCCAGCATGTGGGAACCCCTGGCCCAATGAGTCTTTTCATCCAGAAAGTCGCCTCCGATGATGTCATCAATGCTGCTGGATTTAAGGCCTGCAAGCAGCCTTGCTTCTTCTGGAGACTGGAAACGCTTTGGACATTATATGAAGGAGATGATTTCCCGACAATGTCCACGATCAAGCAAAAGTGTGCACCTCGGCTTGATGAGCCTTCCCTCCAAGCTCTGGTGCATGGAGCCAGCTGTAATAAGGAGGTGCTGTTCCCTTCCTCAGGGAGAAAAAAGCCACCCCAACAGAAAAAAGCTGCGTGGCTGCAAGTGGCTGCAAGTGGCCCAGGCGGTCAGCTCCATATCAATGAGCCGCAGAACCTGGCTGCAGTGCAGGAAGAGGTTTCATGACCTTCTCCACACAGGAAAAGTGAGTATGACTTTCCCATCACCCTCAATCTGATCCCCATCGCCTCTCCTCACCAGCACTCTGCTTTGCCAACCTCTTCCTCCACATCCCACTTGACACTTATATCCCTGCACCCTTACCTAATCTCTCTCTCTCTATGGTCACATTCACTTAACTATTCGACCATGAAGCCCTCACACTCCCGATCACTGTGATGCAATGACAACTTACAACACACAGGGAGGGCCCTTTGTCTCCTTCTAAGCATCTATGCTGTGGAATCTCTACACTCACTCCTTCATTCTCACTCAAACTCCACTTGTGTCCCTCATTGCAGGAAAAGGGAGCCCACAATAAGAGGGAAAGAGCGAGGACAGGAGGAGGGTCACCCTCAGTAGCCCAGCTCACCACCTCAGAGGAGGTGGCCCTGGAAATGGCCGGGATCGAGGACGATTCCCAAGTGGGGGACAGACAGACGGGCGCATCACAGCAAGCTAGTGACAGAATAGTTTGGCATCTCTCTCAATGACGTTGCATGAGTCACTGATAATGAATCTGATGCTCTAACAGATTGACTTATGATCATCTGCACAATTCAATGTACATGTAACCTTGACCTCACAGCTCTAACTCTTGTAAGATTCGCAAAATTGAACATTGTCCTATGAGGGTCTATTGGCAGAAAAGGCCTTAACTTTTAAAGACTGTTTTAAAAGAAGCCCAGAAAAAGGGACACACAAAATGGCCACCAGACCCCGTGACCAGCTTTTGGGACACTTTAAAATGGTTCCTGCAGTCCCCAGACAGCTTTTGTGGATTCAGCCCACAGTAGGTTCTGGAAGGCAGTTTCAGGGAAAACGAAACCAGACAGAGCCCCATACATATAGATTGGATGCAGATCCGATCAGATCGGCCTGTAGATAAAGGCCATCAAAATGTTTACCCAGACAAAGGGAAACAGTTTCATATTCATAGGGGGAACATCAAGCACCCTTTAAGACATCAGAAGGACATTAAAGACAATACAGGGTCGTTCCAGACCAGAGACCGTTACCGGCCATTCGAAGATACTTTAAAAACAAAGACTACCCCGCTGTGCTACAAGCCCGCCAAAAGTTAAACAAAGACTAACCTTGATTTGGCGGGAGATAAGGGCTTCTTTGAGAAGTATAACTGGAGTCCCGGGGTAGCCATCGGGAGCTTTTTGCAGCTTGGAGCTTTTGCAGCTTTTCGGAGCGAAGGGTAGCTTGGCGTGGCGCAGCTTGGCTCAGCTAGCTTGCTTTTTTTTCGAGAGCCGTGGAGGAACGTCGATCCGGAGACCAACCAAGAAGGTGATTCGAGTCTGCGTCCCGCCCCGGGGTAACCATCGGGAGATCATCGACAAACCCCGGGCCGTTGACGAGACGAGGGGCAGCAGCCCTTCAGAAGAAACCTATCTGAAAATGGTCAACAAGCTGGGTTCTGCGAAGAAACCTATTTGACCATGATCAAATAGGTGGTCTCCGTCCACGCCGCCGTCCAGGCCTGCCAGCTTCCAGCCTGTCCGTGACCTTCACCTCGAGGAAGAAGAGAGAGTGTCGCAGCCCGCAGCGTTGACCACGTGGAGACAGGACGCCTGAGAGGATCAAAACGCAGACCTTTCAAAATCTTATAATTTCTCATTGGATTGGTGAGCATGTTTCTGGCCCCTCATAATCTGATCTAGCTAGTCTTAGGGGGTGGGCATTTTGGGTATAATTATTTATGAGTTGTTGTCCCTCGATGTTCTGTGTGTTTCCCCATTTCGAGATGACTTTTGTAAAGTATAACATGCCTGTATATATGTTGGTTAGTCCTGTATTATGATTTGTTTTTCCCTCCCATGTACCTTATTGGCTTACATTCAATTTTGTTCCTTTATGCAATAAAATTTCATTTCGTTTTCATTAAACTTGGTCTATAGAGTATTCTTTGCATTGTAGTTCCTGCCTCAAAGTCCAGTGTATAGAACCTAAGGGGCGAGTGGGTCGAACCACTCAAGGTATTACTGTGCAAGAGAGAGAGGCCTCTAGAGAGAAAAACCTCTGCGATCTAAAAACCCCTTACACTCTTTCCTTTATTCCCCCACAGGACCATCGAAAGCCCCCATACCCCTCTGTCCAAGAGGAAGAGCCTGAGCTTCCAGACTCCTCAGGGGAAGCTGCAACATCTGAGGGTGCAGCGTCAGCAGAATTCACCGCACCCAGCACCAGCGCGGACACTCACACCTCGGTGGGACCTTCGTGAGATAGAGTAGTGTTGTCATCTGGTGTATCACAGCTCACAAGTGAGCATCAGCAGATTGTGGAGACAGGGACAGCAGTGGAGAGTCCTCGTCGGAGGGTGCAGGACTCTGTCAGTTCGGCTCAGCTGCATGTTGACCCTCTGCCTCCGGGTCCATCCAGAAGGAGAGCAGTGCTGGAACTCCAGGAACAGGTGCAGGAGTCTCTGGCAGGTTTTGTCTCCAGGGTCACTGCGAGTGTGGAGCGAATGGAGGAGTCCATAGCGAACATGAGCAGAGACTTTGTGGAGGCATTGGCGCATGAACGCATCACCGCGGAAAGGATGGCAACCTCCATGGAAAGGATGGCTAACCCCATGGTAATGCTGGCTATCATAGAGGAGAGGATGGCTATGGTAGAGGGGAGGATGGCTACGGCCATGGAAGAGCTTAGTCGCCAGGGTATGGAAAAGATGGTAATTGTTCAGACTAGAATGACATCTCTTGAGGAACGATGGTCAACTATTGAGCATACAAACCAGGGAGAACCAGTGGATGTGGTGTATTTGGACTTTCAGAAGGCTTACGATAAGGACCTGCATAAGAGATTAGCGTGTAAAGTTAAGGCACATAGGATTGGGGGCAAGGTACTGACTTGGATGGAGAACTGGTTGGCAGACAGGAAGCAAAGAGTTGGAATAAACGGGCCTTTTTCCGAGTGGCAGGTAGTGACTAGTGGGGTACCGCAGGGATCAGTCCTAGGACCCCAGCTATTCACAATATATATAAATGATCTAGACGAGGGAACTAGATGTAATATCTCCAAATTTGCAGACGACACAAAGCTGGGTGGGCGTGTGTGCTGTGAGGAGGATGCCAAGAAACTCCAGGATGATTTGGACAGGTTGGGTGATTCGGCAGATGCATGGCAAATGCAGTATAATGTGGATAAATGCGAGGTTATCCACTTCGGTGGCAAAAACAGGAAGGCAGATTATTATCTGAACGGCAATAGATTGGGAGAAGGGGAAGTGCAACGAGACCTGGGTGTCCTTGTGCACCAGTCGCTGAAGGTAAGCATGCAGGTACAGCAGGCGGTTAAGAAGGCAAATGGTATGTTGGCCTTTATAGCGAGAGGATTCGAGTACAGGAGCAAGGATGTCTTGCTGCAGTTGTACAGGGCCTTGGTGAGACCACACCTTGAGTATTGTGTGCAGTTTTGGTCACCTTATCTGAGGAAGGATGTTCTTGCCATGGAGGGAGTGCAGCGAAGATTCACCAGACTGATACCTGGGATGGCAGGAATGACGTATAAGGAGAGATTGGGTCGATTGGGCTTATATTCGCTGAAGCCTAGAAGAATGAGAGGGATCTTGTTGAAACTTATAAAATTGTAACAGGACTAGAAGACTAGATGCAGGAAGGATGTTCCCGATGGCGGGGGAGTCCAAAACCAGGGACCACAGTCTAAAGATAAGGGGTAAGCCATTTAGGACTGAGATGAGGAGGAATTTCTTCACCCAGAGAGTGGTGAACCTGTGGAATTCTCTACCACAGAAGGCAGTAGAGGCCAATTCATTAAATATATTCAAGAAGGATTTGGATATATTTCTTAAGGCTAAAGGGATCAAGGGATATGGGGAGAAGGCAGGGACAGGATACTGAGTTTGGACGATCAGCCATGATCTCATTAAATGGCGGAACAGGCTCGAGGGGTCGAATGGCCTACTCCTGCTTCTATCTTCTATGTTTCTATGACCACCATAAGTAACTGCATGCAAAGCTCCTGGTCAAACACATTCCCAGGTGCTGGTCATGAAGATCTCCTAACAATTTAGACCTGAACCTATTTGGGATAACCACTCATGCTCCCCACAGGATACAATCTTTATCCACTGACAATTCATTCCTATGAACTAAGTATGGATGGATGTCTTCCTGGTTTGGCCATCCATTTGCTATGTAATCATACACCTTTGACATAATTGGGTCACGTTTGGTTGCCCTACCAATCTCTTCAGCTGTGACCGGCAGCTCATCAATGTATGAGAAATAGAACACTTCTTCCTTATTGGGTGTAATTTGTGATGGGGATGGCAACCTGGACATAGCATCAGCATTACTGTGATCGTCTGTACTCAATGTCATACATATAGGCTGACAAAATCAAAGCCCATCTCTGCATTCAGCCTCCAGCTAAGGTTGGAACTGGGGACTTTGGATGGAGGATTGCTGTCAGGGGCTTATGGTCAGTAACTATGGTAAACTTATGATCAAACAAGTATTTGTGGAACTTCTTGACCCCAAAAATCAATGACAAAGCTTCCCTTTCGATCTGCGCATAATTCCGCTCACTGGCACTGAGAGTGCGTGAATCAAAAGCAATTGGTCTCTCCTCCCCACTATCTAGTACATGAGAGATCACTGCCCCAACTCTGTACGGAAAGGCATCACACGCTAGCTTGATCTCCTTAGATACATAATAGTGAACTGGAAATGGCGCGGAACTCTCGGGAGTATCGGTCGGCCATATCCATCGACATAGCTGTCTGACAAGCTAATTCAAAAGTCAAGTTAGGGGTTGTCAACAATTTACTTCTGATACGTTCATTTTTCAACCCACAAACAAAGCAGTCACACAAAGCTCGGTCCTGAAAGTTTCCAAAATGACAGTGAATGGATAACTTTTTTAAAGCTACAATGTACTCACTGATACCCTCGTCAGTTAATTGATTACGTGTTCCAAAACAATAACTTTCAGCAATGTCCAGGGGCCCAGGACTGTAGTGCCGTTATAACTTGGTTAGGATCTCCTTCAGTGGCGTGTAGTGTCTGGCGATTTCTACTTCTAGCATTGCCGGTCGGTTTACACTTCTGTTGGCACGCCTTCGCAAGATGCCCAGTTTTCTTGCAGTAGAAACACTCTGCCTTCACATATGGACAGCTTTGAGTGATGTGTTGTCCCTCTCCCTAACATCTGTCATAGGCGCGGCCATCTGGACTCTGGCAACGTCAACAGTTCAGCTACGTGTGCTCGAAATTTACCGCCCGGGATTTTTAAGTTTTTCTGCAAAACGAAGAACCTCTAACAGCCCCTCCGTCGGTTGGCAGGTTTATCCTTCAACAAAAATTTCAGCTAGGGAATCCACAATCGCATCCTCATCGCCAATTCTGTGGTATCTTAAGACGCAGCATATATATACAACAGCAGAACATGGCTTCTGGTAAGAACTGTTCTGCACATGGCTTTTTTATTATATACATCAGTAGTCCACCAGGTGGCTCCATTACACCTCCCTATCTCTGTACCCTCCTCCAGCCCAACAACCCTCTGAGATCTCTGCGTTCCTCCAATTCTGGCCTCTTGACCATCCCTGATTTTAATCGCTTCACCATTGGCAGCCGTGCTTTCAGCTGCCTTGGTCCTAAGCTCCAGAATTCCCTCCCTAAACCTCCCCACCTCTCTACCTCTCTTCTCCTTTAAGATACTCCTTAAAACCTACCTCTTCGACCAAGCTTTTGGTCACCTGTCCTATTATCTCCTTATGTGGCTCGGTGTCAATTTTTGTTTGATAATCGCCCCTGTGAAGCGCCTTGGGACGTTTTACTACATTAAAGGCGCTGTATAAATACAAGTTGTTGTTGCATATAGATTGTACACTTACTTGGACATGGATACAGTTCCCTTTCGCCCAGTCCCTGCCACCTCTCCCAAAGCATTGCCCTGCTGTTGTACAGTTCTGCAGCCACTGGACTGCTCTCTCGGGTGTACAACGTTCCAGGGATGTCCTGCAATGTCCGGGAATAAAAGATTAATCTCTTGGACACTGGCATCAGAAAATCATTGGGGCTTTAAAAAAAATTGTGTATCTTTAAAAAAAAATGTTGAAATGTTTATTATAAAGTATAAATGCTGGCATTGGCAGCGACGCCCGGATCCCATAAACAAATTAAAAAAAAAAATTACAGCCCAGAAACAGGCCATTCGGCCCAACTGGTCCTTGCTGGTATTTATGCTCCAAACCAGCCTCTTCCCACCCTCTTCATCTCACCCTCTTCATCTCACCCTCTTCATCTCACCCTCTTCATCTCACCCTCTTCATCTCACTCTCTTCATCTCACCCTCTTCATCTCACCCTCTTCATCTCACCCTCTTCATCTCACCCCGTCAACATATCCTTCTAACCCTTGCACCTTATTAGTTATAGAAATATTAGAGATGGGGGAAGAAATGCTGTTTGACTGGGTGAGGCGAGGTCATGTGGTGAAAGCTCCGAGGATACGTTCAACCTTCTCCGCATGTGAACCTTGCTGTGTGAACGCCATCCCCTAAAGGGGTCTAACCAGAGCTCTGTACAGTTGGAACATAACTCCCAGCCCTCACACTGTTTCCTGCATTACAACAGTGACTACACGTCAACAGTGCTTTGTTGGCTGTCAATCCGGTGAGTGTGAAAGGTGCTGGAGAAATGCAGGCAATGTTACCCCCCCCAGGGGTCCCGTGCAGCCAGTGAGACAGCTTTTAAATTGAAAAAAAAAAGCCCAGCTGGTTAAAGGGACCGTGCGGCCCAAAAAACATCACAGGGAACATGGAATATAAGTCTTTCTTTTTTTGAATTCCAGCCCTCTTGAGTTAAAGGCCAACATTCCATTAGCCTTATGAAGTGTTTGTTGTACCTGCCCACTGGCTTTCAATGGTTTCTGTACTTGGAGCAGTAACTCTCTCGGCTCCTCCACAGCTCCCAGCCTCTTCACCATCCAGAGAAAACTCTGATCTGTCTTCCTTGGGTCCACAGTGGATGACCTCACAGTGCCCCAGCGTCACGAGATGAATGGAGGGGGAAGTTGGAAGTGATTATTTTTCACACGGTGCGATATTAGAATGGGCGAATATTTTATCACAAGGAGTGACTGAGGCAGAGACTACAACATCATTTAAAACTGAACTGGATAAGCATTTAAATGTAAAAGGACACGGGGAAAGGGAAGAGAATTGGGATTAACGGAGACAGCTCCAGTTGAAGAAATAGCACAAAAGGCATCTTGACACAAAAGGCATCAAGGGGTATGGGGAGAGCGCGGGAATATGGTATTGAGATAAAGGATCAGCCATGATCATATTGAATGGCGGAGCAGGCTCGAATGGCCGACTCCTGCTATGATCTTTTTTCTGTTAGCAACAGCACAGGTGTGATGGGCCGAATGGCCTCCTCCTGTGCTGATTCTAGGATCCTATTCAACACTGGTCCACAGAGGACACCTCCCACCAACCCCAGGAACACAGGAACCCTCGTGTCCTGCTCTTGATCACTCACCTTCCCGAGGTGAGACCCTCATGGTCGCAGCTCCATGGATGGGCTGACCATCTCGATGATATTTATCCCAATGACTGCTATCTGTTCAGCTCTGATCTGCACGAGATGTTTGAGACATTAGCTGTTGTTGCTGGGAGATTGTCCCAATGAAACGTCCCCTAACCCATGGTTTGTATGAGGTTTATTAATAATAATTCTTCTCTTTATACAGCATTGAAGCATTGCAAAATGCTTCATACACTGATTCACTTTTACAATGTAGTGATTATTGCATCTTACACACAAACCCGCGACCTTGTCCACCTAGAAGGACAAGGGCAGCAGGCGCAGGGGAACACCATCACCTCCAAGTTCCCCTCCAAGTCACACACCATCCTGACTTGTAAGTATATCGTCGATTCTTCATAGTCGCTGGGTCAAAATCCTGGAACTCCCTCCCTAACAGCACTGTGGGAGCACCTTCACCACACGGACGGCAGCGGTTCAAGAAGGCGGCTCACCACCACCTTCTCAAGGGCAACTAGGGATGGGCAATAAATGTTGGCCTTGCCAACGATGCCCACATCCCATAAACGAATCTAAAAAAATAGACAAAACGTAGGCAATTTGACACAGAATGGCTCGTGGACAGCAAAGAGATGAATGATCTGTCCATCTTAATTGGTAGTGTTGGTTGAAGAGGAAAGTTATTCCAGGAAACCGGGAGGATTCTCGACTATGGTGTTTTCAGGTTCTATCTGAACCACATGAACAGTTTTTGGGTTAATGTCCCATCTGATGGACAGAAGTATTTTATACTGCGTCGATCAGATCCATAATCACTTGCTTTACTCTGTATCTAACCCGTGCTGTACCTGCCCTGGGAGTGTTTGATGGGAGAGTGTAGAGGGAGCTTTACTCTGTATCTAACCTGTGCTGTACCTGCCCTGGGAGTGTTTGATGGGACAGTGTAGAGGGAGCTTTAATCTGTATCTAACCCGTGCTGTACCTGCCCTGGGAGTGTTGGATGGGACAGTGTAGAGGGAGCTTTACTCTGTATCTAACCTGTGCTGTACCTGCCCTGGGAGTGTTTGATGGGGCAGTGTAGAGGGAGCTTTACTCTGTATCTAACCTGTGCTGTACCTGCCCTGGGAGTGTTTGATGGGACAGTGTAGAGGGAGCTTTAATCTGTATCTAACCCGTGCTGTACCTGCCCTGGGAGTGTTGGATGGGACAGTGTAGAGGGAGCTTTACTCTGTATCTAACCCGTGCTGTACCTGCCCTGGGAGTGTTTGATGGGACAGTGTAGAGGGAGCTTTACTCTGTATCTAACCCGTGCTGTACCTGCCCTGGGAGTGTTGGATGGGACAGTGTAGAGGGAGCTTTAATCTGTATCTAACCCGTGCTGTACCTGCCCTGGGAGTGTTTGATGGGACAGTGTAGAGGGAGTTTTACTCTGTATCTAACCCGTGCTGTACCTGCCCTGGGAGTGTTTGATGGGACAGTGTAGAGGGAGCTTTACTCTGTATCTAACCCGTGCTGTACCTGCCCTGGGAGTGTTTGATGGGACAGTGTAGAGGGAGCTTTAATCTGTATCTAACCCGTGCTGTACCTGCCCTGGGAGTGTTTGATGGGACAGTGTAGAGGGAGCTTTAATCTGTATCTAACCCGTGCTGTACCTGCCCTGGGAGTGTTTGATGGGACAGTGTAGAGGGAGCTTTACTCTATATCTAACCTGTGCTGTACCTGCCCTGGGAGTGTTTGATGGGACAGTGTAGAGGGAGCTTTAATCTGTATCTAACCCGTGCTGTACCTGCCCTGGGAGTGTTTGATGGGACAGTGTAGAGGGAGCTTTAATCTGTATCTAACCCGTGCTGTACCTGCCCTGGGAGTGTTTGATGGGACAGTGTAGAGGGAGCTTTACTCTGTATCTAACCCGTGCTGTACCTGCCCTGGGAGTGTTTGATGGGACAGTGTAGAGGGAGCTTTAATCTGTATCTAACCCGTGCTGTACCTGCCCTGGGAGTGTTTGATGGGACAGTGTAGAGGGAGCTTTAATCTGTATCTAACCCGTGCTGTACCTGCCCTGGGAGTGTTTGATTGGGACAGTGTAGAGGGAGCTTTACTCTGTATCTAACCCGTGCTGTACCTGCCCTGGGAGTGTTTGATGGGACAGTGTAGAGGGAGCTTTACTCTGTATCTAACCCGTGCTGTACCTGCCCTGGGAGTGTTTGATGGGACAGTGTAGAGGGAGCTTTAATCTGTATCTAACCCGTGCTGTACCTGCCCTGGGAGTGTTTGATTGGGACAGTGTAGAGGGAGCTTTACTCTGTATCTAACCCGTGCTGTACCTGCCCTGGGAGTGTTTGATTGGGACAGTGTAGAGGGAGCTTTACTCTGTATCTAACCCGTGCTGTACCTGCCCTGGGAGTGTTTGATGGGACAGTGTAGAGGGAGCTTTACTCTGTATCTAACCCGTGCTGTACCTGCCCTGGGAGTGTTTGATGGGACAGTGTAGAGGTGTAGGGGTGCATCTCTTAACTGGTTTAAGATAATTTCCCTGGTCTTGTAGCCTTTGTCTGCATTCTGACCAATTCCAATCTTTTACCTGGTTTACGGTAATTCACCTGGCCAGGCAGCCTGCTGCTACACTGTAAACCAAATTCCAAAAAACCAATTTTCAAACAGCGGTTTCGAATCGCTACCCCACCTTCCAGTTCTGACTGAAGGACTTATAATTAATGATATTAAAACGGACAAATGGTCTGGATGAGAGAAAATCAAGCTTTATTAACAAGAAGAAACTATAACCAAATATAAAACTATACCACACGAACACAGTAATTACAGTAAAATTGCTTAAATGGAGGAAGGCAGACGGCAAAAACGAGGGGTAAGTGGCTACAATGTTGATTTAACAATCTTAGCAATATCCCCTTAATTACCATCCCCTAACTCCTTACTAGGTTGCTTTGCTGAGGAGTCAGAAACCCTGCTCACCTGTGGTCCAGCATAAAAAATCCGTCCCATGGTTTCAGTATCTCATTGCCTGTGGGTGCTTTGAATGGCTGTGTAAACAGAAGCAGTTTCAATCGATTGTCCTGCGGTTAGTCTCAAGTGGGCTAATCTCTTATGTCAATAAGCAACTTCAAGTGCTTCTGAAGAGAACCTCCCTTTGATTGGCAGGTCTTTGACTGCCACTGTATCCTCCCACTTTTTCACAGACAACTCGAGCTGCTTTTTTTCAAGCCCCATTGTTCTTGGCCAATGCTTTCTGTGGCCATTATAAAACCTTTTGTGATTGCCCAAACTCCAGGGAACAATTTTATTAATAAAAGTACTGTCTTAAGGTGTGTGAATATTTTCCACAGAGCTCCACGAGTCCGGTGTTGTCCACGTTCTTTCCTTCTCAGAGCAGTCTTTTGCGGTTCTAGGCACATTTTAAAACATTGTAGACAAGTCACATCACCCAATTCTTCGTCCACGATGTGGACCAATATTTTCAATATTCAGGGAAAAATAGGGGAGTTTTGCAAAGCCCCTACATTGGGAGCTTTACTCTTAATCTAACCCGTGCTGTACTTGCCCTGGGAGTGTTTGATGGGACAGTGTAGAGGGAGCTTTACTCTGTATCTAACCCGTGCTGTACCTGCCCTGGGAGTGTTTGATGGGACAGTGTAGAGGGAGCTTTACTCTGTATCTAACCCATGCTGTACTTGCCCTGGGAGTGTTTGATGGGACAGTACAGAGGGAGCTTTACTCTGTATCTAACCTGTGCTGTACCTACCCTGGGAGTGTTTAAAGGGACAGTGTAGAGCGAGCTTTACTCTGTATCTAACCCGTGATGTACCTGCCCTGGGAGTGTTTGATGGGACAGTGTAGAGGGAGCATTACTCTGTATCTAACCCGTGCTGTACCTGCCCTCAGGGTGTTTGATGGGACTGTGTAGAGGGAGCTTTACTCTGTATCTAACCCGTGCTGTACCTGCCCTGGGAGTGTTTGATGGGGACAGTGTAGAGGGAGCTTTACTCTGTATCTAACCCGTGCTGTACCTGCCCTGGGAGTGTTTGATGGGGACAGTGTAGAGGGAGCTTTACTCTGTATCTAACCCGTGCTGTACCTTCCCTGGGAGTGTTTAATGGGACAGTGTAGAGGGAGCTTTACTCTGTATCTAACCCATGCTGTACCTGCCCTGGGAGTGTTTAATGGGACAGTGTAGAGGGAACTTTACTCTGTATCTAAGCCGTGCTGTACCTGCCCTGGGAGTGTTTAATGGGACAGTGTAGAGGGAGCTTTACTCTGTATCTAACCCGTGCTGTACCTGCCCTGGGAGTGTTTAATGGGGTGGGAGGAGGCTTATGTGGAGCATAAATGCCTGCATGGACCAGTTGGCCAGTTTCTGTGTTTTATCAAATTGTCAAAGGTAATATGGAGGATGAGTTCATGGAATGCATTCGAGACAGTTTCCTAGAACAATACGTCTTGGAACCAATCAGGGAACAGGCTATTTTAGATCTTGTATTGTGTAATGAGACAGGGTTTATTAGCAATCTCATAGTAAAGGATCCTCTGGGGCAGAGTGATCATAATATGATAGAATTTCACATTAGGTTTGAGAGTGACTTGGCTAAGTCTAAAACTAGAGTCTTAAACTTAAATAAAGCCAATTACATAGGTATGAGGGGCGAGTTGGCTAGAGTAGATTGGAAAAATAGATGAAAAGGTATGGCGGTAGATAAGCAGTGGCTAGAATTTAAAGAAATGTTTCATAATTTTCAACAAAAATACATTCCATTGAGAAACAAAAACTCCACGGGAAAAGTGATCCAACCATGGCTAACTAAAGAAGTTAAGGATAGCATTCGATTGAAAGAAGAACCTTATAATGTTGCAAAGAATAATGGTAAGCCTGAGGATTGGGAGAGTTTCAGAAACCAGCAAAGGATGACCAAAAAATTGATAAAAAGTGAAAAAATAGAATGAGAGGAAACTAGCAAGAAATATAAAAACAGATTGTAAGAGCTTCTATAAGAAGTATGTAAAAAGAAGAGTGTAGCAAAAGTAAACATTGGTCCCTTAGAGGCTGAGACAGGAGAAATTATTGTGGGGAACAAGGAAATGGTGGATACGTTAAACAAATATTTTGTATCTGTCTTCAATGTTGAAGACACAAAAAGCATAACAAAAATAGTGGGGAACCAAAGGTCTAATGAGGGTGAGGAACTTAACGTAATTAATATAAGTAGAGAAAAAATACTAGAGAAACTAATGGGACTAAAAGTCAACAAATCCCCTGGACCTGATGGCCTACATCCTAGGGTTCTAAAAGAGGTGGCTGCAGAGATAGTGGATGCATTGGTTTTGATCTTCCAAAATTCCCTAGATTCTAGAATGGTCCCAGCAGATTGGAAGGTAGCAAATGTAGCCCCGCTATTCAAGAAAGGAGGGAGAGAAAGAACAGGGAACTACAGGCCAGTTAGCCTGACATCAGTCATTGGGAAAATGCTGGAATCCATTGTTAAGGAAGTGGTATCAGGACACTTAGAAAATCATAACATGATTAGGCAGAGTCAACATGGTTTTAGGGAAGGGAAATCGTGTTTGACAAATTTATTAGAATTTTTTGAGAATGTAACGAGCAGAGTAGATAAAGGGGAACCAGTGGATGTAATATATTTGGATTTCCAAAAGGCATTCGATAAGGTGCCACATAAAAGATTATTACACAAGATTAGGGCTCATAGGGTTGGGGGTAATATAATAGCATGGATAGAGGATTGGTTAATGGATAGAAAACAGAGAGTCGGGATAAATGGACCTTTTTCAGGTTGGCAGGCTGTAACTAGTGGGGTGCCACAAGGATCAGTGTTGGGGCCTCAGCTATTTACAATCTATATTAATGACCTAGATGAAGGGACCGAGTGTAATGTATCCAAGTTTGCTGATGATACAAAGCTAGGTGGGACAGTAAGCTGTGAGGAGAACACAGAGTCTGCAAAGGGATATAGATAGACTGAGTGAGTGGGCAGTAAGGTGGCAGATGGAGTATAATGTAGGGAAATGTGAGGTTATTCACTTTGGTAGGAAGAATAGAAAAATATAATATTTTTTAAATGGTGAGACACTTTCAAATGTTGGTGTTCAGAGAGATTTGGATGTCCTCGTGCAAGAAACACAGAAAGCTAGCATGCAGGTACAGCAAGCAATACGGAAGGCAAATGGCATGTTGGCCTTTATTGCAAGGGGGTTGGAGTATAAGAGTAAGGAAGTCTTGCTACAATTGTACAGGGCCTTGGTGAGACCACACCTGGAGTACTGTGCACAGTTCTGGTCTCCTTATCTAAGGAAGGATATACTTGCCTTAGAGGCGGTGCAACGAAGGTTCACTAGATTGATTCCTGGGATGAGAGGGCTGTCCTATGAGGAGAGATTGAGTAGATTGGGCCGATACTCTCTGGAGTTTAGAAGAATGAGCGGTGATCTCATTAAAACATATAAGATTCTGAGGGGAATTGACAGGGTAGATGCTGAGAGGTTGTTTCCCCTGGCTGGAGAGTCTAGAACTAGGGGTCACAGTCTCAGAATAAGGGGTCGGCCATTTAAGACTCAGATGAAGAGGAATTTCTTCACTCAGAGGGTTGTGAATCTTTGGAATTCTCTGCCTCAGAGGACTATGAATGCTGAGTCTTCGGGAATATTCAAGGCTGAGATCGATAGATTTTTGGACTCCAGGGGAATCAAGGAATATGGGGATCAGGCGGGAAAGCGGATTGAGGTCGAAGATCAGCCATGACCTTATTGAATGGCGGAGCAGGCTCGAGGGGCCGTATGGCCGACTCCTGCTCCTAATTCTCATATTCTTATGTAAAATTCTACATCAAAAATAGAAAATCACTCCGTTTCCCGGCACTGTTATCTCCGATTGTGAGAAGGATTCTGAAATGAGCTGAAAGGCGTTGCTTGTGATCTGGAGGGTGGGTATTGGTGCAGCTCACGCAGGGTTAAAGGCTGCTCCTGTCTCCTCACCACTGTACGTCTCAGCAAACCTGCTCATTAAAAAATCACTTTCTTGACAAAATCCCCGTGACCCTCTGAGTCCTGAAGGAAAGATCTCTCTAATCACCTGCTAAATACCACAAGGTTAGCAAAATCCTGGATGGGGGGGATGACAGGCATTAACATCCATTAGCAACAAATGCTGTTCTGTTCGAAAATATAAATATGAAACCGAATCCAAACAGAACGGAGCCCAGACTCCATTGCAAGTGACGCAGGGGCTGTAAATTTACTTGACATGTTTCCGCTGATTTTGTTTCGGATTTTCCCAATGTGCCACGTTTAGCGCTGGCTGTCGGATTTCAGATCTGATCCGTGTTGATCACTGTGAAAGTTAAAGGAAAGCTGTAGGAAGCTGGGAAGCGAATGGTAGAAGGGTTGAAGGGCAGGAAGAGGGTGTGAGGAAGGGGCTGTAAGAGAGGTCGAATGATTTAGGATGAGGAAGGAACTGAGGGAGAGATGGAGGGAGGGGGAGACTGAGGGAGAGGCGGAGGGAGGGGGAGACTGAGGGGGGAGACTGAGGGAGAGGCGGAGGGAGAGGGAGACTGAGGGAGAGGCAGAGGGAAGGGGAGACTGAGGGAGAGGCGGAGGGAATGGGTGACTGAGGGAGAGATGGAGGGAGGGGGTGACTGAGGGAGAGACAGCGGGAAGGGGTGACTGAGGGAGAGGCAGAGGGAAGGGGTGATGGAGGGGCAGTACTGAGGGAGCGCTGCACTGTTGGAGGGGCAGTGCTGAGGGAGCGCTGCATTGTTGGAGGGGCAGTACTGAGGGAGCGCTGCACTGTCGGAGGGGCAGTACTGAGGGAGCGCTGCACTGTCGGAGGGGCAGTACTGAGGGAGCGCCGCACTGTCGGAGGGGCAGTACTGAGGGAGCGCCGCACTGTCGGAGGGGCAGTACTGAGGGAGCGCCGCACTGTCGGAGGGGCAGTACTATGGGAGAGCTGCACTGTTGGAGGGGCAGTACTGAGGGAGAGCTGCACTGTTGGAGGGGCAGTACTGAGGGAGAGCTGCACTGTCGGAGGGGCAGTACTGAGGGAGTGCTGCTCTGTCGGAGGGGCAGTACTGAGGGAGAACTGCACTGTCGGAGGGGCAGTACTGAGGGAGTGCTGCTCTGTCGGAGGGGCAGTACTGAGGGAGAACTGCACTGTCGGAGGGGCAGTACTGAGGGAGAGCTGCACTGTTGAAGAGGCAGTACTGAGGGAGCGCAGCACTGTCGGAGGGGCAGTACTGAGAGAGAGCTGCACTGTCGGAGAGGCAGTATTATGGGGGTGCTGCACTGTCGGAGGGGCAGTACTGAGGGAGAACTGCACTGTCGGAGGTGTTGTTTTTTGGATGAGACGTTAAACCGAGGCCCCTTCTGAATGTTCAGGTCGATATTAAACATCCCATGGCACTATTTTGAAGAAGAGCCGGGAAGTTCTCCTGGTGTCTTGGGCAATAGTCCTCCCTCAACCAATAACAGTTTAACAACAACTTGTATTTATATAGCACCTTTGACATCGTGAAACATCCCAAGGTGTTTCACAGGAGTGATTATCAGACAAAATCTGACACCGAGTCACAGAGGAGATATTAGGACAGGTGACCAAAAGCTGGGTCAAAGAGGTCGGTTTTAAGGAGCGTCTTAAAGGGGGAGAGAGAGGCGGAAAGGTTTAGGGAGGGAATTCCAGAGTTTAGGGCGCAGGCAGCTGAAGGCACGGCCACCAATGTTGGAGCAAAGGGAGTGGGGGATGCACAAAAGGCCAGAATTGGAGGAGCGCAGAGATCTGGGAGGGTTGTGGGGCTGGAGGCTTGTTATTCATCCCATTTCTTGGTTTGTGGGATTTTGCTGTGTGCCAACTTGGTTGTGAAGGCTTGATGTTCCAGTCTCACGGTGTAGCCGTGACCACCTTCAACTCACGGTGGGTAATGGTTGCAGGTAGCCACGAGGGAGAGATTCCGAGGTCAGAGATGAGGTGATGCCCTCCAAGGCAGTCAGTCGTCCCCTTCCTGTCCGGGCTTCCTGCTGCTCTGTGATGGACCTTTAAAGGCTCCGGAACGATAGCTTCACCCAAAATAACCCCGCTGTGCTCTTCACTGCCACGGCGATGCATTGTATCTTACTGTTCGTTAACCTCACTAATGCCAGCCTGACCTCACTTTCGGCTTGACATGTTCCTCCAGCCTAACGCTCCACTTCCTTGTGACTGAACTCCACAGCTCAGTCTGGCTGTTTCTCTCTGATTGTGAATCTTCGTCAATCACTTCCTGACGAGCAGCGATCCCCGCAAGCTGGAATCACAGACCGACCATTAGTCTCGTTTGCGATTCTACCAACATGTCAACATTTCTTAACCACTTTTTGAGCCAAATGTAACCAGAATAAAAACATTAATACAATACTGCGGATGCTGGAATTCTGAAACAGCAGGAAATGCTGGAAACACTCAGCAGGTCAGGCCTGATGAAGGGTCATCGACCTGAAACATTAACTCTGTTTCTCTCTCCACAGATGCTGCCTGACCTGCTGAGTATTTCCAGCATTTTCTGTTGTTGTTTAAGAATAAAAACATCACTACTTTTAACAAGATCTAAAAGAGCAGACTGTCACCCCATGCCACAGATGAGGACTCTTAATACTCTTTTATATAGAATCATAAAATGATACATCACAGAAGGAGGCCAGTCGGCCCATCGTGCCTGTGCCGGCTCTTTGAAAGAGCTCTCCAATTAGTCCCACTCCCCCCCCGTTCCTTCCCCATAGCCCTGCAAATTTTTCCTTTTCAAGTATTTATCCAATTCTCTTCTGAAAGTTTCTATTGAATCTGCTTCCACCGCCCTTTCAGGCAGTGCGTTCCAGATCACAACAACTCGCTGCGTAGAAGAGATTCTCCTCATCTCCCCTCTGGTTCTTTTCCAATTACCTTCAATCTGTGTCCTCTCAGCCCTGATTTTAACTCCAGGTGGATTCCCCGCTCAGGCCTGAGTTAAAATTGATGTCGGGTCTCTATGATGTCATCGGGCCACAACATGCCTCTGTAAAGAAGGACCCCGTCGGCTCCGGGCGACTGTCCTTGCTGCCCGCTCAGGAGAGCAGGTTAAAACTGCAGATGTTGCGATCATGGCGGCTTACGGACAGTAAGAGCCGGGGTGATTTTAACTGCTCGCCCGCCAGGGCTCTGCGGAGCGAGTAGGGTTGAAACCGCTCCCTCTCTACTCTATCAAAACCCTTCATGATTTTGAGCACCTCTAATAAATCTCGCCTTAACCTCATCAGCAATCATTTATTTCCACATACTGTATAAAGTTGGGCTTTTTGAATATTCCTTTTTAAAATACACTAAAGAACCTTCTGTTGTCTGCAAGTGTGTAGTTTTGGAAGGGACGGGCGATGTTCACCGGCAGGGGCAGAGGGTTACTGTAGATCTTGCTAAATACAGTCTGTTTCTTTTTGAAGATCCGGTTACTCTGGTCAGTGAGAAATATCAGTTTTATCAACAGTTTTCCCAGCATGAATCGACAGAACAAGCACAGAGGTTTGCGATTGCACCCTCCAGCTCTGCGTTAATTGACCATTTACGATCAAATGTAAAATGCATCTGTTAATGTCGGACTTGCCTTCCCATCGCTGCCGAGAGGAGAAATATCACAGAGCCTGCCTGTGAAGTTTACGAGCCCAGGTGTCATAGCACTGGATTAAATAGCGCCTGCTCCTTTGCTCAAAGTCTGATTCCCCTCCTGAACTCGTAACTCTCGGCATCTGGGATCCGTGGATAGAACAAGATATTTTTATCTTATGTTACACTGCAATATCGCTTTACGAAGTGAGGAGAGTTTTAGAGCAGCAGATTTACTGGGCAAGTCGGAATTGGTCATGTTCCCTGGCGGGGTGTCTGGGCTAGAAGCAGCAGCAAGGGCTACACCACTTCACCTCAACTTCACTGCAAGCGATCATTAAATCGAAGCCTCCAGTTCTCCACCTAGCTCTTCAAAAGGGAGCTTTTGGGCTATTTTTCTGAGCCCAGCATTGCCTGTACTCGGGTACAGTCACACATCACCCTCTGTACTGGGGTCGAGTCGCACATCACCCTCTGTACTGGGGTACAGTCACACATCACCCTCTGTACTGGGGTACAGGCACGCATCACCCTCTGTACTGGGGTACAGTCACACATCACCCCCTGTAATGGGGTACAGTCACACATCACCCCCTGTACTGGGGTACAGTCACACATCACCCTCTGTACTGGGGTACAGTCACACATCACCCTCTGTACTGGGGTTGAGTCACACATCACCCTCTGTACTGGGGTACAGTCACACATCACCCTCTGTACTGGGGTACAGGCACGCATCACCCTCTGTACTGGGGTACAGTCACACATCACCCTCTGTACTGGGGTACAGGCACGCATCACCCTCTGTACTGGGGTACAGTCACACATCACCCCCTGTACTGGGGTACAGTCACACATCACCCCCTGTACTGGGGTACAGTCACACATCACCCTCTGTACTGGGGTACAGTCACACATCACCCCCTGTACTGGGGTACAGTCACACATCACCCTCTGTACTGGGGTACAGTCACACATCACCCCCTGTACTGGGGTACAGTCACACATCACCCTCTGTACTGGGGTACAGTCACACATCACCCTCTGTACTGGGGTACAGGCACACATCACCCTCTGTACTGGGGTACAGTCACACATCACCCCCTGTACTGGGGTATGGTCACACATCACCCCCTGTACTGGGGTACAGTCACGCATCACCCCCTGTACTGGGGTACAGTCACACATCACCCTCTGTACTGGGGTACAGTCACACATCACCCCCTGTACTGGGGTACAGTCACACATCACCCCCTGTACTGGGGTACAGTCACACATCACCCCCTGTACTGGGGTACAGTCACACATCACCCCCTGTACTGGGGTACAGTCACACATCACTCCCTGTACTGGGGTACAGTCACACATCACCCCCTGTACTGGGGTACAGTCACACATCACCCCCTGTACTGGGGTACAGTCACACATCACTCCCTGTACTGGGGTACAGCCACACATCACCCCCTGTACTGGGGTACAGTCACACATCACCCCCTGTATTGGGGTACAGTCACACATCACCCCCTGTACTGGGGTACAGTCACACATCACCCCCTGTACTGGGGTACAGTCACACATCACCCCCTGTACTGGGGTACAGTCACACATCACCCCCTGTACTGGGGTACAGTCACACATCACCCCCTGTACTGGGGTACAGTCACACATCACCCTCTGTACTGGGGTACAGGCACACATCACTCTCTGTACTGGGGCACAGTCACACATCACTCTCTGTACTGGGGTACAGTCACACATCACCCCCTGTACTGGGGTACAGGCACACATCACCCCCTGTACTGGGGTACAGTCACACATCACCCCCTGTACTGGGGTACAGTCACACATCACCCCCTGTACTGGGGTACAGTCACACACCACCCTCTGTACTGGGGTACAGGCACACATCACCCCCTGTACTAGGGTACAGTCACACATCACCCCCTGTACTGGCGTACAGTCACACGTCACCTTCTGTACTGGGGTACAGTCACACATCACCCTCTGTACTGGGGTACAGTCACACACACCCCTCTGTACTGGGGTACAGTCACACATCACCCCCTGTACTAGGGTACAGTCACACATCACGCTCTGTACTCGGGTACAGTCACACATCACCCCCTGTACTGGCGTACAGTCACACATCACCCTCTGTACTGGGGTACAGTCACACATCACCCCCTGTACTGGGGTACAGTCACACATCACCCCCTGTACTGGGGTACAGTCACACATCACCCTCTGTACTGGGGTACAGTCACACATCACCCCCTGTACTGGGGTACAGTCACACATCACCCCCTGTACTGGGGTACAGTCACACACCACCCTCTGTACTGGGGTACAGTCACACATCACTCCCTGTACTGGGGTACAGCCACACATCACCCCCTGTACTGGGGTACAGTCACACATCACCCCCTGTATTGGGGTACAGTCACACATCACCCCCTGTACTGGAGTACAGTCACACATCACTGGGGTACAGTCACACATCACCCCCTGTACTGGGGTACAGTCACACATCACCCCCTGTACTGGGGTACAGTCACACATCACCCCCTATACTGGGGTACAGTCATACATCACCCCCTGTACTGGGGTACAGTCACACATCACCCCCTGTGCTGGGGTACAGTCACACATCACCCCTGTACTAGGGTACAGTCACACATCACCCTCTGTACTGGGGTCGAGTCACACATCACCCCCTGTACTGGGGTACAGTCACACACCACCCTCTGTACTGGGGTACAGTCACACATCACCCCCTGTACTGGGGTACAGTCACACATCACCCCCTGTACTGGGGTACAGTCACACATCACCCTCTGTACTGGGGTCGACTCACACATCACCCCCTGTACTGGGGTACAGTCACACATCACCCCCTGTACTGGAGTACAGTCACACATCACTGGGGTACAGTCACACATCACCCCCTGTACTGGGGTACAGTCACACATCACCCCCTGTACTGGGGTACAGTCACACATCACCCCCTATACTGGGGTACAGTCATACATCACCCCCTGTACTGGGGTACAGTCACACATCACCCCCTGTGCTGGGGTACAGTCACACATCACCCCTGTACTAGGGTACAGTCACACATCACCCTCTGTACTGGGGTCGAGTCACACATCACCCCCTGTACTGGGGTACAGTCACACACCACCCTCTGTACTGGGGTACAGTCACACATCACCCCCTGTACTGGGGTACAGTCACACATCACCCCCTGTACTGGGGTACAGTCACACATCACCCTCTGTACTGGGGTCGACTCACACATCACCCCCTGTACTGGGGTACAGTCACACATCACCCCCTGTACTCGGGTACAGTCACACATCACCCCCTGTACTGGGGTACAGTCACACATCACCCCCTGTACTGGGGTACAGTCACACATCACCCTCTGTACTGGGGTACAGTCACACATCACCCTCTGTACTGGGGTACAGTCACACATCACCCCCTGTACTGGGGTACAGTCACACATTACCCTCTGTACTGGGGTACAGTCACACATCACCCTCTGTACTGGGGTACAGTCACACATCACCCTCTGTACTGGGGTACAGGCACACATCACCCCCTGTACTGGGGTACAGTCACACATCACCCTCTGTACTGGGGTACAGTCACACATCACCCTCTGTACTGGGGTACAGTCACACATCACCCTATTGTTCCATTCCTGGTCCCTCTGCTCGCTGCTATTGTAACGGTTCCCTCTCCTCTGGCTTCCTCCTCTTCCATTACGAACTTCCATCATCACCCCCCTCCTCAAAAAGCAAACCCTTAATCCCTCCGGCCCTGCAAACTACCGCCCCATCTCCAACCTCCCTTTCCTCTCCAAAGTCCTTGAACATGTTGTCGCCTCCAAATCTGTGCCCATCTTTCCCCGAACCCCATGTTTGAATCCCTCCAATCAGGTTTCCGCCCCTGCCACAGTACTGAAACGGCTCTTATCAAAGTCACAAATGGCATCCTATGTGACTGTGACCATGATAAACTATCTCTCCTCATCCTTCTGCATCTGTCTACAGCCTTTGACACGGTTGACCACTCCATCCTTCTCCAATGCCTCTCCACTGTCGTCCAGCTGGGTGGGACTGCACTTGCCTGGTTCCATTCTTATCTATCTAATTGTAGCCAGAGAATCACCTGCAACGGTTTCTCTTCCCGCTCCCACACCATTACCTCTGGTGCCCCCAAGGCTCTATCCTCGGCCCCTCCTATTTCTCATCTACATGTTGCCCCTCGGCGACATCATCTGAAAACCCAGCGTCAGTCTCCACATGTACGCTGATGACACCCAGCTCTACCTCACTTTATCTTGTCTCGTCCACTCCACTGCCTCTGATTTGTCAGGCCGCTTGTCCGACATCCAGTTCTGATGAGCAGAAATTTCCTCCAATTAAATATTGGGAAGACCGAAGCCATTGTCTTTGGCACCACCACAAATTCCATTCCCTAGCCACCAACTCCATCCCTCTCCCTAACACCTGTCTGAGGCTGAACCAAACTGTTCGCAATCCTGGTGACCCTGAGATGACATTCCGACCACATATCTGCTGCACCGCTAAGACCGCCTACCTCCACCTCCGTAACATCGCCCGTCTCCGCCCTTGCCTCAGCTCATCTGCTGCTGAAACCCTCATCCCTGCCTTTGTTACCTCCAGGCTCGACTATTCCAACGCTCTCCTGGTCGGCTTCCCATCTTCCGTTAGCTTGAGCTCTTCCAAAACTCAGCTGCCCCGTGTCCTAACTCACATCGAGTCCCGTTCACCCATCATCCCCTGTGCTCACTGCCCCGTGTCCTAACTCACACCCAGTCCCGTTCACCCATCACCCCCTGTGCTCACTGCCCCGTGTCCTTACTCACACCCAGTCCCGTTCACCCATCACCCCCTGTGCTCACTGCCCCGTGTCCTAACTCGCACCCAGTCCCGTTCACCCATCACCCCCTGTGCTCACTGCCACGTGTCCTAACTCACACCCAGTCCCGTTCACCCATCACCCCCTGTGCTCACTGCCCCGTGTCCTTACTCACACCCAGTCCCGTTCACCCATCGCCCCCTGTGCTCACTGCCCCGTGTCCTAACTCGCACCCAGTCCCGTTCACCCATCACCCCCTGTGCTCACTGCCCCGTGTCCTAACTCGCACACAGTCCCATTCACCCATCACTCCCTGTGCTCACTGCCCCGTGTCCTTACTCACACCCAGCCCCGTTCACCCATCACCCCCTGTGCTCACTGCCCCGTGTCCTAACTCACACCGAGTCCTGTTCACCCATCACCCCCTGTGCTCACTGCCCCATGTCCTAACTTGCACCCAGTCCTGTTCACCCATCACCCCCTGTGCTCACTGCCCCGTGTCCTAGCTCACATCGAGTCCTGTTCACCCATCACCCCCTGTGCTCGCTGACCTACATTGCCTCCTGGTCCAGCAACACCTCAATTTCAGAATTCTCATCCTTGTTTTCAAATCCCACCCTAACCTCACCCCTCCCTGTCTCTATAACACCCTCCAACCTCACAACCCCCCAGGATCTCTGCGCTCCTCCCATTCTGGCCTCTTGATTATCCCCGATTTCCATCGGTCTACCATTGGCAGCCGTGCCTTCAGCTGCCTGGGCCCCGAGCTCTGGAAATCCCTCCGCAAACCTCTCCACCTCTTTCCCCTCCTTTTTTGCTCCTTAAAACCTACCTCTTTGACCAAGCTTTTGGTCACCTGTCCTAATATCTCCTGAATGACAACAGAAAACACTGGGAAAACTCAGCAGGCCAGGGCAGCATCCGTGGAGAGAGAAACAGAGTCAACGCTTCAGGTCGAAGACCCTTCATCAGAACTGGAAAAAAGCAGGAAAAGGAAAGCAAGTTTAGGGGCTGGGAAAAGGGGGAGGGGATGAAAGAACAAAAGGGAAGGTCAGTGATAGGATAGAAAGCAGGAGAGATTAAGAGACATTAAGAGATATTAAGAGATATTCAAGGCGAGAGGAGGTGGTAATGGGACAGGTTAAGGAACAAAGGATGGCTCTAGATGGGGTGTGAATGGTGCTGGCAGAGTGAAGGACAGCTGATGGGAGGGAAGAAGAGAAAAAATTTCTGCACGATTTCAAACTAGAGCAGGGGAGATCTCCCCAATATTTATACTTCAACCAACGTCACTAAAACATATTATTGGATCATTTACATCATGCCAGTTTGTGGGAGTTTGATGTGCACAATTTGGCTGCCGCATTTCCTACATTACAACAGTGACTACACTTCACAAGTACTTCATTAGCTGTAAAGCGTTTTGGGACGTCCGGAGATCCCAGGGCAAGTACAGCACGGGTTAGATACAGAGTAAAGTTCCCTTTACACTGTCCCCATCAAACACTCCCAGGGCAGGTGCAGCACGGGTTAGATACAGAGTAAAGCTCCCTCTACACTGTCCCATCAAACACTCCCAGGGCAGGTACAGGACGGATTAGATACAGAGTAAAGCTCCCTCTACACTGTCCCATCAAACACTCCCAGGGCAGGTGCAGCACAGGTTAGATACAGAGTAAAGCTCCCTCTACACTGTCCCATCAAACACTCCCAGGGCAGGTGCAGCACGGGTTAGATACAGAGTAAAGCTCCCTCTACACTGTCCCATCAAACACTCCCAGGGCAGGTACAGGACGGATTAGATACAGAGTAAAGCTCCCTCTACACTGTCCCATCAAACACTCCCAGGGCAGGTGCAGCACAGGTTAGATACAGAGTAAAGCTCCCTCTACACTGTCCCATCAAACACTCCCAGGGCAGGTACAGCACGGGTTAGATACAGAGTAAAGCTTCCTCTACACTGTCCCATCAAACACTCCCAGGGCAGGTACAGCACAGGTTAGATACAGAGTAAAGCTCCCTCTACACTGTCCCATGAAACACGCCCAGGGCAGGTACAGCACGGGTTAGATACAGAGTAAAGCTCCCTCTACACTGTCGCATCAAACACTCCCAGGGCAGGTACAGCATGGGTTAGATACAGAGTAAAGTTCCCTCTACACTGTCCCCATCAAACAGTCCCAGGGCAGGTACAGCACGGGTTAGATACAGAGTAAAGCTCCCTCTACACTGTCCCATCAAACAGTTCCATTGCAGGTACAGCACGGGTTAGATACAGAGTAAAGCTCCCTCTACACTGTTCCATCAAACACTCCCAGGGCATGTACAGCACAGGTTAGATACAGAGTAAAGCTCCCTCTACACTGTCCCATCAAACACTCCCAGGGCATGTACAGCACAGGTTAGATACAGAGTAAAGCTCCCTCTACACTGTCCCATCAAACACTCCCAGGGCAGGTACAGCACGGGTTAGATACAGAGTAAAGCTCCCTCTACACTGTCCCATCAAACACTCCCAGGGCAGGTACAGCACGGGTTAGATACAGATTAAAGCTCCCTCTACACTGTCCCATCAAACACTCCCAGGGCAGGTGTGATGAAATAACTGTTCTGATATTTGTACTTGCACTTGTAATGTCTGGAATGTTCCACTAGGGGGAACCACTAATGCTCCTCCCTGGCCCCGCCCCTCTTCTGGAATGTTCTTCCAAGGGCTCGGTCGATGATGGAGTCTGTTAACTCTGCCATGATTCTTATTTAATAAAAGGCTTCAGTCTTAAGCTTCAACTTCGGATTCGGGCAGTTATTTGGCACATCAATTTGATTAAATAACAACTTTTGGAAGATGGATCGATTTTTGAAACCTGAGCGTCTGGATATCGATCCCCATTCGGCAGATGCGTCGAAGAAATTTATGCATTGGCTCCGATGTTTTGAACACTTCATCGCATCATCGACCGATCCGACGGTTAACAAGTTGGGCCTTCTAACCAACTTGGTAAGTCATCAAACTTACTCTATAATTGAAGATATTACTACATATGAAGAGGCCCTCGCAGCTCTTAAAGCCCAGTACCTTAAGTCGGTTAACGAAGTATACGCCAGGTCCTGTCTACTCGCAGGCAATTACCCGAGGAATCTCTGGACGATTTCCTGCAGGACCTTAAGGCTTTGGCTAAGGGTTGCAACTACAAGGCTTTCTCTGCCATAGTGTATCAGGAAGAAGCCATCCGCGATTCTTTCATATCTGGCCTCCAATCTAATTATATTAGACAGAGACTCCTCGAGAACGACTCGTTAGTTTTAAAAACGGTTGTCGCTGCTGCTCGATCGTTAGATGTAGCCCAGAAGAATTCAGAAGTGTATGCATCAGCCCATGCATCTCTCTCAGCCTCGTGTGTTCCGAGTATGGAGGCATCCATAACACCAATGGAGCCCCCACTTAATCCTATTGTTGCGGCTGTGCCCCATGGGTCTAAGTGTTATTTTTGTGGCCAATCTAAACACCCCAGGCAAAGTTGCCCAGCCAGAGAGGCTACCTGTTTTAAATGTAAGGAACGGGGACATTTTAGTAAAGTGTGTAAGGGTAATCCTGTACCCGATGTCTTCTCTGCTGCCGCCTATCGTTTTACTCTAGCCTCGGCTACGGTTGACCAGACCATACCATGTTCCTTGTCGAAATCTATGATGGACATTGATGTGCCTCAATTATTCCGAGACTCGAAGTTAGCAGAACAAAAGTAAGGCTTTTATTAACTCAGAACATAACACGTAAAATAGAGAGATGTCTACCTTCAGGAGGCTGATGCCGGACTGAAGTTAGATTACAAAGGAGCCAGGTATGGGCGGAGCCCTGCACACAACCAGTTCCAGCACATTCCAATGCATAATACATGAGGACTGGGGGAAGGGAAAAGACACAGAAAGCAGGCAGTTAGAAGACACAGAAAACAGGCAGTGATGAATGGAATATATTTCATCACATTCACCCCTTCTATAGATTTAGTCTGTTCGGGGGTTTGATAGTCCTCTGCGACCGACGTGGCTGTTGTGGTGCCGCGGGTGTCGGCTGGGTGTCCCCGGTAGCCTCCTGGGTCTCTGCCGGGGGTGCCGCCGGGGTTGTTGAAGGGGTAGTTGGTGGGGGTGCCATTGGTCGATGTTCTTCCGGGGGTGATGAAAGAATAGTGGGTGGGTAAGGGTTGCTGTGATCGTCGTCGCTGCTATTGCCGTGGTTGTTGTTGATGCCGGCTGGGGCGACGTCTTTTATGGACACGGTGTCCTCCCTTCCGTCGGCGTGCCGGACATATGCGTATTGGGGGTTGGCGTGGAGTAGGTGTACTGGCTCCACGAGAGGGTCCGTCTTGTGGCCCCTCACATGCCTTCGCACGAGTACCGGACCTGGGGTGGAGAGCCATGACGGCATGGATACGCCCGAGGTGGATTTCCGGGGAAAGACAAACATTCGTTCATGAGGCGTGGTATTAGTGGCCGTACACAATAGCGACCGTATCGAATGGAGCACATCCGAGAGGACTTCCTGCCAGCGGGAGATAGGGAGGCCCTTGGTCCTTAGAGCTAGAGTGACTGCTTTCCACACTGTCCCGTTCTCTCGCTCCACCTGGCCGTTACCCCGGGGGTTGTAGCTGGTGGTACGGCTCGTGGCGATCCCCTTGGACAGCATGTACTGGCGTAGCTCTTCACTCATGAAGGACGCCCCCCTATCCGTGTGGATATAGCTCGGCATACCGAACAGGCAGAACAGGCTGTTGAGGCATTTAATGACCGTGGCGCTGGTCATGTCTGGGCAGGGGAAGGCGAATGGGAAACGGGAGTATTCGTCCACAATGTTCAGGAAGTAAACATTGCGGTCGACGGACGGGAGGGGGCCCTTGAAATCTAAGCTGAGCCGCTCGAAGGGCCGTGTAGCTTTGATTAAGTGGGCTCTATCTGGGCGGTAGAACCGAGGCTTGCACTCAGCGCAAGTGCGGCAGTTCCTGGTCAGAGACCGAACTTCCTCAATCGAGTAGGGTAAGTTACGGGACTTTATGAAGTGGAACAGCCGCGTGACCCCTGGGTGGCAGAGGTCGTTGTGGAGGGTCTGTAGCCGATCCTCGGTGGCGCTGGCACACATCCCTCGTGAGAGGGCGTCAGGGGATTCGTTAAGGGCCCCTGGCCGGTAAATGATGTCGTACTCGAAAGTGGAGAGCTCGATCCGCCACCTAAGAATCTTATCATTTTTAATCTTCCCCCTCTGTTTATTGTTGAACATAAACGCTACCGATCGCTGGTCGGTAAGTAGGGTGAAGCGTTTGCCGGCTAGGTAGTGGCGCCAGTGGCGCACTGCCTCCACGATGGCTTGGGCCTCCTTTTCCACGGAGGAGTGTCTGATCTCGGGGCCTTGGAGGGTCCTCGAGAAGAAAGCTACGGGCCGCCCCGCCTGGTTGAGGGTGGCCGCCAAGGCGAAGTCGGACGCATCACTTTCCACTTGAAATGGAGTGTTCTCGTCCACTGCCTGTAGCGTGGCCCGCTCAATATCCTGCTTAATGCTTTTGAAGGCGGCGTGGGCCTCAGCAGAGAGCGGAAAAGAGGATGCTTTCAACAGGGGGCGGGCTTTGTCGGAGTAGTTGGGGACCCATTGGGAATAGTAAGAAAATAACCCCAGGCACCTTTTCAGGGCTTTGGGAGTGTTGGGCAGGGGCAGCTCCCGTAGGGGGCGCAATCGGTCGGGGTCTGGTCCGATTTCCCCATTCTCCACCACGCTGCCCAGTATGCAGAGGCGCGTGGTGTTGAAAACGCACTTGTCCTCGTTATAGGTGAGGTTGAGTTTTTGTGCGGTTTTCAGGAACCTCTCGAGGTTCGAGTCGTGATCCTGCTGGTTGTGACCGCAGATGGTGACGTTGTCGAGGTAGGGGAAGGTTGCCTGCAAGTGGTGGTCATCGACCATGCGATCCATCTCCCTCTGAAAGACCGAGACCCCGTTCGTCACCCCAAAGGGGACTCTGAGGAATTGGTAGAGGCGTCCGTTCGCCTCGAAGGCGGTGTACGGGCGGTCCTCTGGTCTGATAGGGAGCTGGTGGTACGCTGACTTGAGGTCGATGGTGGAGAACACCCGGTATTGGGCGATTTGGTTCACCATTTCTGATATGCGGGGTAGCGGGTAGGCGTCTAGTAGGGTGTACCTGTTGATCGTTTGACTATAGTCGATCACCATCCGTTTCTTCTCGCTACCCCTTACCACTACCACTTGGGCGCGCCACGGGCTGTTGCTGTGTTCAATAATGCGCTCTTTCAGGAGCCTGTCTACCTCGGTCGCGATAAACCGCCTGTCCTCCCAGCTGTACCTCCTGCTTTTGGTCGCTATTGGCCGGCAGTTAGGGGTAAGGTTCGCGAATAGCGAAGGCGGCTTTACCTTCAGGGTAGCCAGACCGCACACTGTGAGGGGCGGCTGGGACCCACCGTACTTGAGCGTGATGCTTTGGTGGTTGCACTGGAAATCCAAACCCAAGATCACGCTCGCACATAGATTCTTCATGATTAATACTTTAAAATTATCATACACAGTTCCGTTAACACACAATTGTACCGTGCAGTAACCCAGAATGGTCGATGTCTGGGTTTTATCGGCCATAGAGATGGTACCCTGAGCAGGGACCACCTTTAGGGAGAGTTGTTGTGCCAGTTCAGGGTGGATAAAACTCTCCGTGCTTCCACTGTCAATTAAGCATTTAACCCGGCACCCGTTTACCTCGATGTCCACCATTGATTTGGATAGCGGATGCGGCCTGGTCTGGTCCACTGTGACCGATGCCACTGTAGGGCCCTGATCGAGACAAGATGGCGTCCACGCTGTCTGCTCATAAGATGGCGGACCCCACGAGGTCGGGCAAGATGGCGTCCAAGATGGCCGCTCCCACGGCGCACACGCGGCGGTGGCGGGTTTTCCGGCGGTTGGTTTTCCGGCGGGGTTCCCTCTGCACACCTTCCCGAAGTGCCCCTTCTTACCGCACTTAAAGCAGGTGGTGCCTTTCGCCGGGCACAGGTTTCTGGTGTGCTTTGGCTGCCCGCAGAAGTAGCAGTTGGGTCCTTGACGCGTCGCGGCTGTCGTAGGGCTTCTGGGGGGAGAGCTGGGCCCCGCCGGTGTCGGGCTGCCGGGCGGGGAAGATGCCTTCCAAGATGGCGGCGCCCTCGGCGCACACGTGGCGGCGTGGGCGGCGCGGGCTGAAGAGTAGGCGTCCGAGTTTCTCTGGGCCATCTCCAGGGACCGCGTGGTGTCCGCAGCCTGTTTCAGGCCCAACCCCGTTTTTTCCAGCAGTCTTTGCCGGATGTGAGTGGAGCTGAGGCCTGTGATAAAGGCATCGCGAACAAGCTCGTCGGTGTACACTGCGGCTTTTACATCTCGGCACTTACAGTCCTTGCCAAGCTTTTTCAGGATGCTTAGGAACTCCTCCACCGATTCCCCAGGTCGCTGTGCGCGAGTAGCGAGTAGATGCCTAGCATACACCTCATTCGTAGGCTGCTGGTAATGCGCCTTTAAGGTGTTGCAGGCGGCCAGGTACGTATCGGCGTCTTGGATGAGGGGGTAAACCCGGTGGCTTACCCAATTCCGTAGCATTCCGAGTCTCATCTTCGCAGTGTCCGTAGCGTCTTTGACGGCTGCGGAATTGTCCAGGAAGAATTCCATACAGTCAAACCAGTGTCCGAAGCGTGCTGATGCGTCCGGAGCATGTTGATCCAAATCCAAACGTTCGGGTTTCAGGAGTTGATCCATAGTGTTGAAAATTGAGTTAATAAAATTGATGTGCCTCAATTATTCTGAGACTCGAAGTTAGCAGAACAAAAGTAAGGCTTTTATTAACTCAGAACATAACACGTAAAATAGAGAGATGTCTACCTTCAGGAGGCTGATGCCGGACTGAAGTTAGATTACAAAGGAGCCAGGTATGGGCGGAGCCCTGCACACAACCAGTTCCAGCACATTCCAATGCATAATACATGAGGACTGGGGGAAGGGAAAAGACACAGAAAGCAGGCAGTTAGAAGACACAGAAAACAGGCAGTGATGAATGGAATATATTTCATCACAGACATTAAGATTAATGGTCATCCTACTGGGTGTTTGATAGACTGTGGCAGTACTGAAAGTTTTATACACCCCAACCTTGTTAACTCCTGTTCATTGAAGGTGTATCCTACTCGAAGTGAAATTGTGATGGCGTCCAAATCCCTTACTTCGGAGGTAACTGGATATTGTAAAGTCACATTGACCGTTAAGGATACGGAGTATAAGGACTTTAAACTCCTCATATTACCTCTGTTGTGTGTGAACTTAATATTAGGCTTGGACTTCCAGTGTCAGCATGAGAGCGTTACCCTTAAGTATGGTGGATCCCAGCCTCCGCTCACAGTCTGCAGCCTTTCTACTTTAAACGTAAGCCCGCCTTCTTTGTTTGCGAACCTTCCTCCTAATTGTAGACCTATAGCGACTAAGAGTCGACGGTATAGTTCAGAAGATAAAGCATTTATAAAAGAGGAAGTGGAAAGGCTTCAACAGGAGGGAATCATCGAACACAGTGGTAGCCCGTGGCGTGCCCAGGTGGTGGTGGTTAAAACTAATGAGAAGAAAAGACTTGTGGTCGATTATAGCCAGACTATAAACTTGTATACCCAATTAGACGCCTATCCTTTGCCTCGTATTTCTGAGATGGTGAACCAGATAGCTCAGTACCGCGTGTTCTCCACCATTGATTTAAAGTCTGCCTACCATCAACTCCCCATCAAAATAGAAGACCGACCTTATACGGCCTTCGAAGCTAATGGGCGCCTGTTCCAATTCCTTCGGGTGCCCTTTGGAGTGATGAATGGGGTATCCGTCTTCCAACGGGAGATGGATCGTATGGTGGATGAATACGCGTTGGAAGCAACATTCCCGTACCTGGACAATGTTACCATCTGTGGGCGTGACCAATGGGAGCATGATCAAAATCTCGCGAAGTTCCTAGAGACTGCAAAGAGGTTAAACCTGACCTACAACGAAAACAAGTGTACCTTCAATACTACACGTTTGTGTATTCTTGGTTGCGTTGTGGAGAATGGGGTAATCGGGCCAGACCCTGAAAGATTACGCCCACTTAAGGAATTACCTTTACCTCACACTGTAAAAGCCTTAAGAAGGTGTCTGGGATTCTTCTCGTACTATGCCCAGTGGGTGGCTAGCTACTCAGATAAAGTCCGACCTCTTATTAAGTCGACGTCTTTTCTGCTATCGGCGGAAGCTCAGGAGGCTTTCCTTAATATCAAACGGGACATTGAGAAGGCAGTGGTATGTGCCGTGGATGAGAAGATCCCTTTTCAAGTGGAAAGTGATGCATCTGATTTTGCGTTGGCAGCAACTCTTAACCAAGCTGGTAGACCAGTAGCTTTCTTCTCTCGTACATTGCAAGGACCAGAAGTTCGACATTCTTCAGTGGAAAAGGAGGCACAGGCAATTATTGAAGCAGTCAGGTATTGGAGACATTACCCCGCTGGCCAACGTTTTACGCTTATTACTGACCAGCGATCTGTGGCCTTTATGTTCAACACTAAGCAGAGAGGCAAGATCAAAAATGATAAGATTTTAAGATGGCGAATAGAACTGTCAACATATGACTATGATATTCAGTACAGGCCTGGAGTATTTAATGAGCCATCGGATGCTTTGTCACGAGGAGTATGTACTAGTCTAGGTACAGATAAGCTTCAAAGTCTCCACGACGCACTCTGCCACCCTGGGGTTACCAGAATGAACCACTTCATTAAGTCCCACAATCTACCCTACTCTATTGAGGAGGTCCGGACAATGACCAGAACCTGTCATGTTTGTGCTGAATGCAAACCCCGCTTCTATAAGCCGTCTGAGCCAGCTCATCTTATTAAAGCAACTCGACCATTTGAGCGTTTGAGTCTCGATGTTAAAGGTCCCCTTCCATCGAGCGACCGTAATGTCTATTTTCTTAATATTATAGACGAGTGCTCTCGGTTCCCTTTTGTTATCCCCTGTCCAGATGTGACTAGTGCTGTTGTAATTAAATGCCTCTGCCAACTGTTTTCCTTGTTCAGCATGCCTAACTATATACATAGTGATAGGGGTTCTTCCTTTATGAGCGAAGAATTACGACAGTTTTTGCTATCGAAGGGGATTGCAACGAGTAGAACTACCAGCGATAACCCTCGTGGTAATGGGCAGGTCGAGAAAGAAAATGCGACAGTGTGGAAGGCTATCGTACTGTCTCTGAAGTCACGAGGCCTGCCGACCTCTCGCTGGCAGGATGTCCTGCCAGACGTGCTGCATTCCATAAGGTCTCTTTTGTGTACAGCGACGAATGCCACCCCTCATGAAAGGATGTTTAGTTTTCCAAGAAAAGCTACTAATGGAGTATCGTTACCCACATGGTTGACGACCACGGGCCCTGTGTTGTTGCGCAGACATGTGAGAGGCCACAAGACTGATCCACTGGTGGAGGAAGTACAACTCCTCCATGCTAATCCCCAGTATGCGTATATTCAATATTCGGATGGGCGAGAGGATACGGTCTCTATTAAAGATCTTGCACCTGCTGGAGCTCGAAAAGAGTTCGACTCTGAGAGTAGAGTTTTCAATTGTGGTATTGGACCTTCAGAGACACAAACCCTCAGTGTGGAAAATACTGATGATTCTGGGAACTCGAATGAACTGGAGTTAGTACTCCGGGAGGAGCCTCAGCAAGAGTTACGTCGTTCCCAGAGGATTATCAGACCTCCTGACAGACTGAATCTATAGCAGGGGGTGAATGTGATGAAATAACTGTGTTCTGATATTTGTACTTGCACTTGTAATGTCTGGAATGTTCCACTAGGGGGAACCACTAATGCTCCTCCCTGGCCCCGCCCCTCTTCTGGAATGTTCTACCAAGGGCTCGGTCGATGATGGACTCTGTTAACTCTGCCATGATTCTTATTTAATAAAAGGCTTCAGTCTTAAGCTTCAACTTCGGATTCGGGCAGTTATTTGGCACATCAGCAGGTACAGCACGGGGTTAGATACAGAGTAAAGCTCCCTCTACACTGTCCCATCAAACACTCCCAGGGCAGGTGCAGCACGGGTTAGATACAGAGTAAAGTTCCCTCTACACTGTCCCATCAAACACTCCCGGGGCAGGTACAGCACGGGTTAGATACAGAGTAAAGCTCCCTCTACACTGTCCCCATCAAACACTCCCAGGGCAGGTACAGCACGGGTTAGATACAGAGTAAAGCTCCCTCTACAGTGTCCCATCGAACACTCCCAGGGCAGGCACAGCACGGGTTAGACACAGAGTAAAGCTCCCTCTACACTGTCCCATCAAACACTCCCAGAGCAGGTACAGCACGGGTTAGATACAGAGTAAAGCTCCCTCTACACTGTCCCATCAAACACTCCCAGGGCAGGTACAGCACGGGGTTAGATACAGAGTAAAGCTCCCTCTACACTGTCCCATCAAACACTCCCACGGCAGGTACAGCACGGGTTAGATACAGAGTAAAGTTCCCTCTACACTGTCCCATCAAACACTCCCGGGGCAGGTACAGCACGGGTTAGATACAGAGTAAAGCTCCCTCTACACTGTCCCCATCAAACACTCCCAGGGCAGGTACAGCACGGGTTAGATACAGAGTAAAGCTCCCTCTACAGTGTCCCATCGAACACTCCCAGGGCAGGCACAGCACGGGTTAGACACAGAGTAAAGCTCCCTCTACACTGTCCCATCAAACACTCCCAGTGCAGGCACAGCACGGGTTAGATACAGAGTAAAGCTCCCTCTACACTGCCCCATCAATCACTCTCAGGGCAAGTACAGCACGGGTTAGATACAGAGTAAAGCTCCCTCTACACTGTCCCATCAAACACTCCCAGGGCAGGGACAGCACGGGTTAGACACAAAGTAAAGCTCCCTCTACACTGTCCCATCAAACACTCCCAGGGCAGGTACAGCACGGGTTAGATACAGAGTAAAGCTCCCTCTGCACTGTCCCATCAAACACTCCCTGGGCAGGTACAACACGGGTTAGATACAGAGTAAAGCTCCCTCCACACTGTCCCATCAAACACTCCCAGGGCAGGTACAGCACGGGTTAGATACAGAGTAAAGCTCCCTCTACACTGTCCCCATCAAACACTCCCAGGGCAGGTACAGCATGGGTTAGATACAGAGTAAAGCTCCCTCTACACTGTCCCATCAAATACTTCCAGGGCAGGTACAGCACGGGCTAGATACAGAGTAAAGCTCCCTCTACACTGTCCCATCAAACACTCCCAGGGCAGGGACAGCATGGGTTAGATACAGAGTAAAGCTCCCTCTACACTGTCCCATCAAACACTCCCAGGGCAGGGACAGCACGGGTTAGATACAGGAGAAACCAGAGCTGTGAAGACCAGTATTTTTTTCTGGTATTTGTAGCTCTGCTCGGCCCAGGCAGGCTGTAAATCTCATGTGGAAACTGAGCCCTCGGAATATTTATCACTAACGTGCAGCGTAAGGTATCACTCAGGGACGTGCTGATGGAGTTATGAGGGGAAAATGATGTTTGAAGGTGATGGCTAGTGAGCTTGGTGATGTCGCTTGCATCTCTGTGGGGTCGTGTTTCACCACCCGCTATTTTGATGGATATGTTACTGAGTGCACAGTTTATATTTATTGTATCCTTTTCCCTGATATCTTTACTTATTGATCAGATAAGCCCTCAAGCACAACCGAGTCTTTCTGCTAGTATAGCTTAAGACTGTTAGTGTTCAGCTGTTAGACGGAGAGAAGAAGGAGCAAGGACAGAAATGGAGAAAGAGAAAGAGGGAGGGAGAGAGCAATAGAGAGAAGAGAATAGGAAACTGAGAGTGAATGATAGAGTGAGATAGAAAGAGAGGAGAGAGGGAGAGAATCTGAGAGTGAACGATAGAGAGAAATAGAGAGGGAGAGAGAAAGAGAAACTGAGAGTGAGAGATAGAGAAAGAGAAAGAGAGAAAGAGAAACTGAGAGTGAGAGAAAGAGAAAGAGAGAAAGAAAGAGACGGCAAAGGCAGAATGACAGAAAGCGAGAGAGAAACCAAGGTGCCCTTTAGTCGGCAAGTGCTCGCTTCCAATTAGGACCTGATCTTCTGACCTATAACCCTCTGAGATCTCTGCATTCCCCCAACTCCAGCCTCTTGTCCACCCCCCATACCCTTCGCCTCCCTTTGGCTGCCGTGCCTTCTGCCATTTGGCCCTAAGCTCTGGAAATGCCTTCCTAATTCCCTCTGCCGCTCCACCTCCGCATTTTTCTTTAAGACCCTCCTTAAAACCTTCTGCTTTGATCAAGCTTTTAGTCACACATCCTAATCATAGAATCAGAGAAATTTACGGCACGGCAGGAGGCCATTCGGCCCATCGTGTCCGTGCCGGCCGACAAAGAGCGATCCAGCCTCATCCCACTTTCCAGCTCTTGGTCCGTAGCCCTGTAGGTTACGGCACTTCAAGAGCTTATCCAAGTACTTTTTAAATGTGATGAGGGTTTCTCCCTCGACCACCCTTTCAGGCAGTGAGTTCCAGACCCCCACCACCCTCTGGGTGAAAAAAGTTCTTCTCAACTCCCCTCTAATCCTTCTACCAATTACTTTAAATCTATGCCCCTGGTTATTGACCTCTCTGCTAAGGGAAATAGGTCCTTCCTATCCACTCTATCTAGGCCCCTCATAATTTTATACACCTCAATTAAATCTCCCCTCAGCCTCCTCTGTTCCAAAGAAAACAACCCCGGCCTATCCAATCTTTCCTCATAGCTAAAATTCTCCAGGCAACATCCTCGTAAATCTCCTCTGTACGCTCTCTAGTGCAATCACATCCGTCCTGTAATGTGGTGACCAGAACTGTACGCAGTACTCTAACTGAAGGTCCTAATGTCTCCTTCTTTGGTTTGCCATGGATTACGCTTCTGTGAATCGCCTTGTGAAGCTTTTCTTCGTTAAAGGGGTTATATAAATGCAAGTTGTTGTTGTTTCATTGTCTCGATCTCAGTGTCTGGTGGATTACTCTGAACAACTCTTGTTACTCGAGTAAGGAACTTTCCTCTGATTTCTATTGCAAATTGAAGTTTTCACTGATTTGAATGTTCGTCCTCTGCCATAAGGTAATATTTTATTTTTTCCTCTCCTGTACCTTCAATAATTGATTTCCCTTGGTGCACTGCCCTCCCCACGTTTTTTTCACAGAGAGACAGGTTGGAGGCAAGAATGTCAGAGGGTTCACCTGGAATCATAGAATCATAGAATGGTTACAACACAGAAGGAGGCCATTCAACCCGTCGAGCCCGTGCCGGCTCTCTGCAAGAGCACTTCAGCTACTTCCACTCCCCCGCCCTTTCCCCGTAGCCCTGCAAATTTATTTCCTTCAGGTACTTATCCAACTCCCTTTTGAAAGCCACGATTGAGTCTGCCTCCACCACCCTTTCAGGCAGTGCATTCCAGATCCTCACCACTCGCTGCGTAAAAAAGTTTCTTATAATGTTGCCTTTGGTTCTTCTGCCAATCACCTTAAATCTGTCTCCTCTGGTTCTCGACCCTTCTACCAGTTTCTCTCTATCTACTCTGTCTAGACCCCTCATGATTTTGCGCACCTCTCTCAAATCTCCTCTCAACCGTCTCTGCTCTAAGGAGAACAACCCCAGCTTCTCCAGTCTCTCCACTGTTAGATGATAAACTATCGTATCCTTTCCCAGAGTGTTGGGAAAACACCCCCAAGATATGGGAGCGGAATTCAACTCTTTAGCAGGGAATCGGTCCTCTGGGGGGGTGAGAGATTTTAATAAAGTTGCAACACTCAGCTTGAATGAAGATTTATCGAAGGTTTTGAGAGTGACCAGGCCAAGGTGCAGCAGCAGCTCTGATGGAAGGCGGAAGGGGACACTTTTCACAGCAGGGCAAGAGAAGCAATGTGATGGGAATGTGAACACCTCTGAGCTCCCCTTCATCCTGACTTGCACATACATCTCCATACCTTCATCGTCGCTGGAGGAGACAGATACGTGTGCTACACTGTGACACCCTGACTATAGCGAGTGTACATGGAACCAATTCATTATCCAATATTTGTACTTTACAAGTGCCTTGTGAGGAACCTTATCAAATGCTTTATGAAAGTTAAGAATATCAAAGCAGAATGGGCCCACGCTCACTGGAGTTTAGAAGAATGAGAGGTGACCTCATTGAAACATACAAGATTCTGAGGGGGATTGACAGGGTAGATACAGGGAGGATGTTTCCCCTGGCTGGAGTGTCTAGAACCAGGGGTCACAGTCTCAGGATAAGGGGTCGGCCATTTAAGACTGAGATGAGGAGAAATTTCTTCACTCAGAGGGCGGTGAATCTTTGGAATTCTCTACCCCAGAGGGCTGTGGAGGCTCAATCATTGAGTATATTCAAGGTTGAGATCGATAGATTTTTGGACTCTAGGGGAATCAAGGGATATGGGGATCAGACAGGAAACTGAGGTCGAAGATCAGTCATGAACTTATTGAATGGTGGAGCATCCTCGAGGGGCCGAATGGCCTACCCCTGCTCCTAATCCTTATGTTCTTATGTTTAAACATTAGCCTGTATTGGCCTGGAATTAGCTGCACTCACTCAATGTGATTCTTTCATAAAGAACTGTCAGGCTTATAACTCCAATCAGAACAGGAACACTAAAAGCAACAAACCCCAGAAAACACCTTCCATTGCAGAATGTGCTTAGAAGTATCCCAGGGCTCCCCCAGTGTCTCAATGGGTGAATGGCCCACTCACTGTGTAACTGAAAAATAGAGACCAGGAATGTCCCAAATTCAATCCTAGATTGTTCTAAGTTCTCTGATCTCAGCCAGGGTGGTAGGGGCTACAATCAGCCTCAGTGTTACTCGGCTAGGCAGGAGGAAATCAGCCAGGATTCCTGCTTCTGATCACTCTCCGGTGATGCCCACTGGAGAGTGCACATGTCTGCATGTTGGTTTGGCCTTGCCTGTGCTTAGACAGTTGCCGACACTCACTGTCATAGTTCGTATGTGAAGGATGAGTGCTTCGGGGAGGCACGGGAGGGCTGATGGCTTAGGGGTGACTGTACCCGAGTGAGAGTCAGCACCTTCAGGAGAGGAGGGGACCCGTACCCCAGGGAGAGTCAGCACATTCAGGAGAGGAGGGGACCCGTACCCTAGTGAGAGTCAGCACATTCAGGAGAGGAGGGGACCTGTACCCTAGTGAGAGTCAGCACATTCAGGAGAGGAGGGGACCCATACCCCAGTGAGAGTCAGCACATTCAGGAGAGGAGGGGACCTGTACCCCAGCGAGAGTCAGCACATTCAGGAGAGGAGGGGACCCGTACCCTAGTGAGAGTCAGCACATTCAGGAGAGGAGGGGACCCGTACCCCAGTGAGAGTCAGCACCTTCAGGAGAGGAGGGGACCTGTACCCCAGGGAGAGTCAGCACATTCAGGAGAGTGTAATGATCAGTAACCTGTCATTCTGAAATGGTACACTAGGTGGTGCTGTATGTATATAAGAGTGGGCTACCCACGATGCACCAGGCTACCCACAAGGCAGCAGTCAAGATGGATGCCTCTACAGATACTGTACCTAGTCCACATGTGCTCAATAAAGTGTCTAGCAAAAGCTAGCTGTTCTTAATAAAAATGACTAGTTATTAATGAACATAACATGGTACCAGGATTGGTACGATCTGCTGAATATTGTGCAACGTGACATGGAGAATTTGAAGCCACCGGAGCGTTTGAAACTCACAGGAAATATCGACTACAATTGGCAGACTTTTAAACAACAATTTGAACTCTACATTGCTGCCATCAGGTATGGTACGAAGCCAGACGCTGCTCATGGTTGCAGGCCCACAGGCGATAGAGGTATATAATACATTTGTATTTAATCCAGAGGAGAACAGAGAAAAATTAGAAGATGTGCTAAAGAAATTTGATACACATTGTTCTCCCAAAAAGAATGAGACCTATGAAAGGTACGTGTTCTGTTCTCGGACACAGCGGCAAAATGAGACTTGTTATTGCTTTTTGACTGATCTGAAACTGAAAGCACAGACATGTAATTTCTCTGAGCTGAAAGCATCCATGACTCGTGGCCAAATTGTGTTTGGTATTCATGATAAAAAGGTCAGGGAACGTCTGTTGAGAGAAACCGAACTAACATTGGAAAATGCTGTGAAAATATGCCAAGCCAGCGAGCTAGCTCGAAAGCACGCGAAGACTTTTAGTGAAATCAATAATGATGCGATTGTAATGAGTGATAATGCTGCTGTCGGTGCTGTGTCCTACAAGGGGAAGAAACGTGGGCAGAACAGAAATGAAAAGCAATCGGAGGATGAAATTTTTAATTGTAAACGCTGTGGTTACAAACACCAGTTAAGACAATACCCAGCGTTTGGAAAAATGTGCACAAAGTGTAATGGAAAGAATCACTTTGCCAAACAATGCTTTCAAAAGTGAAAACAAAGAAAGGGCAACAAGTTAATGTGATTGAGGACACTGATTTAAGTGAGACATGTTTTGTAGGAATGGTGTCATGTGACAATATCAAAAAGGATACAGAAAATGTGCAGCCCTCAGGAATTAACAATGCTGAACATGAAGTTAATGCAGTAAAAGAGGACAAATGGATGATCCCACTGCAGGTAAAGGGAGCATTAGTTACATTGAAACTAGACACTGGGGCAAAAGCAAACTTAATCATTATGAGTGACATTAACAATATGAAAGAAAAGCCCAAAATACAGAAAAAGTCAGCACTACTGAAGGACTATAATGGACAGAAAATAGATAGCTTAGGTGTATGCAGACTTAAAGTGACAGTCAAAGACAAAGTGCATCATCTCATGTTTTCTGCTGTGGCTGAAAGACTTGATTCACTACTGGGTGACAAAGCTTGTGAGGACTTAGAACTGGTCAAGAGAGTCTACCGTATAAACTGTGCCATAAGCAGACCAGATGACTCGGTGGATTCTGTAGTGAATAATTTCCAGGATGTGTTCAAAGGATTTGGAGTTCTACCATTCACTTACAAGATCCAGCAAAAGGAGGATGCTCAGCCAGTGGTACATGCTCCACGAAGAGTTCCAGCACCCCTGCGTGACCGGCTCAAGAAAGAACTGGACAGAATGACCACACTAGGAGTCATCAGGAAAGTCGAAGAGCCAACAGACTGGGTTAACTCCATGGTATGTGTGAAGAAAAAGAACAATGATCTAAGAATATGCATGGATCCGAAGGACTTAAATGCAAACATAAAACGTGAACACTACCAGATTCCCAAGCGAGAAGAAATCACCAGTGAAATGTCAGGTGCCAGATACTTTACAAAGCTCGATGCCTCACAAGGATTTTGGCAACTAAAACTGGATGAAGAGAGCACCAAATACTGTACCTTCAACACACCATTTGGCAGGTATTGTTTCCTCAGAATGCCTTTCGGGATAATATCTGCATCTGAAATCTTTCATAGAGCGATGGAACACATAATTGAAGGTCTGGAAGGAGTTCAGGTCTATGTTGATGACATCATCATCTGGGGCTCCACACTGAAAGAACACAATGAGAGACTGACTAAAGTGCTACAGAGCATACGCCGGAATGGACTGAAGCTCAACAAAGCCAAGTGTCAGTTTGGCGTCCAGGAAGTCACTTTCCTAGGAGATAATCTATCTGGTAAAGGAATAGAGCCAGATATGGAAAAAGTAAACGCCATACTCAAAATGCCCCGACCCACTGACAAAAAAGGAGTGCTACGCATCATGGGGATGATAAACTTCATTGGAAAGTTCATTCTTAACTTGTCAGCCAAGACAGCCTGTCTGCGAGACCTGCTACGTAAAACAAATGAGTTCGCATGGACAGAAAGACATGAACAAGAGTGGATAAACCTCAAAACAGTGCTGACAACCACACCTGTACTCACCTTCTTTGACCCAACAAAAAGAATCAAAGTGTCAACGGATGCATCAAAAGATGGCCTAGGTGTGGTCTTGCTACAAGCAGAGGGTGAAGATTGGAAGCCTATTGCCTATGCCTCCAGGTCTATGACTGATTCTGAGTGTCGATATGCCCAGATTGAAAAGGAATGTCTAGGCTTGGTAGTTGGACTAGAAAAGTTTCATGGCTACATATATGGACTTCCCACCTTCACAGTTGAGACAGACCACAGCCCACTGGTTGCCATCATAAAAAAAAACCTGAATGAGATGTCTCCAAGGATTCAACGACTCATGATGAAGCTGCAAAGATATGACTTTGAACTGATCTACACACCAGACAAATACATAGTGTTAGCAGATGCACTATTCCGAGCACCCACAATGAGTCATGTGAGCTCCACTGAGGAAGACGTGGATGTTCATGTGAGTATGGTCACTGCTGCGCTGCCCGTGTCAGACACAAAATCAAAGCAAATAGCAGAAGAAACAGTAAAAGATACAGTATTACAAACAGTAATAGAGAACATTCATCATGGTTGGCCAAAAGGTTCCTGTCCAAAATATTTTCACATAAGGTCAGAATTGAGTGTCGCAAGTGGACTATTACTAAAACAGAACAGAATAGTCATTCTACAGGCTCTACGTCAAGACATGCTCAAAAGGATTCATGAGGGACACCTCGGAATTGAAAAATGCAAAAGGAGAGCAAGAGACACTGTTTATTGGCCTGGCATAAATAAGGACATTGAGAACATGATAGGCAAATGTGAGACATGTCAGAAACACCAAAACAAACAAACAAAGGAACCAATGATAGTAGCTGACTTACCAACAGCACCATGGCAAAAGGTTGGTATGGACCTCTTTCATTTAAATGGTAAAGAATATCTAATAGTGATTGACTACTATTCTAACTATCCTGAGATGGCGCTGCTCTCAAGCAGCACAGCAAGCAGTATCATAATGAATGTGAAATCCATCGTCGCCAGACATGGAATTCCCAGGATTCCCATTAGCGACAATGGTCCGTGCTTCAACTGTAAGGAGTGGCAACAGTTTGCAGCACATTATGACTTTCAGCACATCACATCCAGTCTTTTGTATGCTCAGTCAAATGGTAAGGCAGAGAAAGGTGTTCAAGTTCTCAAGCAGCTACTGAAGAAAGCGACAGAAAGCAAGTCTGATCCTTATCTCGCCCTGCTGAGCTACCGAGCCTCACCTTTAGACTCTGGTTCTTCACCTGCTGAACTCCTAATGGGTCGCAAGTTGCGTGCCACGCTACCCTGCTGTGCAAAATAAAGCAGAGTAAGGAACTGAGACAGAGACTTCAACTGTTAAAGCTGAAACAGAAATCATACTATGACAAGTCATCCAAAACTCTGAAACCATTGACAAGGGGTGATGTTGTCAGGATTGAGGATCCAGATGCATGGAACAGGAAAGCTATAGTTCTTGAGGAAGTAGGACCAAGGTCATACACTGCTAGAACTGAGGAAGGACAGATTCTCAGGAGGAACCGCCGTTCCCTCCTGAAAACACAAGAAACTATCCAAGAGCAAATCGATGACAATGCCGCAACTGAATCTTGTCACTCACCACCAGAACAATCTAACACAAACACACATACAGGCTCTCATGCAAACACATCAGACTTACCTGTGCTGAGAAGATCCACATGTGAAGTAAAAAAGCCTGATAGACTTAATCTTTGAGTACAAAGAAAACTACATTGAAAATGTATTGACTGTTGAAAATGTTTATGTTGTCATGATTGATATTGATTGATATTGATTTTGTTTAACCTCAAAGAAAGGGGGATGTAATGATCAGTAACCTGTCATTCTGGAATGGTGCACCAGGTGGTGCTGTAACCCTATATAAGAGTGGGCTACCCATGATGCACCAGGCTACCCACAAGGCATCAGTCAAGATGGATGCTTCTACAGATACTGTACCTAGTCCACATGTGCTCAATAAAGTGTCTAGCAAAAGCTAGCTGTTCTTAATAAAAAATGACTAGTTATTAATGAACATAACAGAGAGGAGGGGACATGTACCCCAGTGAGAGTCAGCACATTCAGGAGAGGAGGGGACCTGTACCCCAGGGAGAGTCAGCACCTTCAGGAGAGGAGGGGACCCGTACCCCAGGGAGAGTCAGCACATTCAGGAGAGATGGGGACCCGTACCCCAGTGAAAGTCAGCACATTCAGCAGAGGAGGGGACCCATACTCCGGTGAGAGTCAGCACATTCAGGAGAGGAGGGGACCGATAACCCAGTGAGAGTCAGCACATTCAGGAACTGTACCCCAGAGAGAGTCAGCACATTCAGGAGAGGAGGGGACCCATACCCCAGTGACAGTCAGCACATTCAGGAGAGGAGGGGACCCGTACCCCAGTGAGAGTCAGCACCTTCAGGAGAGGAGGGGACCCATACCCCAGGGAGAGACAGCACCTTCAGGAGAGGAGGGGACCCATACCCGAGTGAGAGTCAGCACCTTCAGGAGAGGAGGGGACCTGTACCCCTGTGAGAGTCAGCACCTTCAGGAGAGGAGGGGACCTGTATCCCAGTGACAGTCAGTACCTTCAGGAGAGGAGGGGACCCGTACCCCAGTGAGAGTCAGCACCTTCAGGAGAGGAGGGGCGCCATTCCCCAGTGAGAGTCAACACCTTCAGGAGAGGAGGGGACCCATACCCCAGTGAGAGTCAGCACATTCAGGAGAGGAGGGGACCCGTACCCCAGTGAGAATCAGCACATTCAGGAGAGGAGGGGACCCGTACCTCAGTGAGAGTCAGCACATTCAGCAGAGGAGGGGACCCGTACCTCAGTGAAAGTCAGCACATTCAGGAGAGGAGGGGACCCGTACCCCAGTGAGAGTCAGCACCCTCAGGAGAGGAGGGGACCCGTACCCCAGTGAGAGTCAGCACATTCAGGAGAGGAGGGGACCCGTACCCCAGTGAGAGTCAGCACATTCAGGAGAGGAGGGGACCCGTACCCCATTGAAAGTCAGCACCTTCAGGAGAAGAGGGGACCCATACCCCAGGGAGAGTCAGCACCTTCAGGAGAGGAGGGGACCCATACCCCAGTGAGAGTCAGCACATTCAGGAGAGGAGGGGACCCATACCCCAGTGAGAATCATCACATTCAGGAGAGGAGGGGACCCGTACCTCAGTGAGAGTCAGCACATTCAGGAGAGGAGGGGACCCGTACCTCAGTGAGAGTCAGCACATTCAGGAGAGGAGGGGACCCGTACCCCAGTGAGAGTCAGCACCCTCAGGAGAGGAGGGGACCCGTACCCCAGTGAGAGTCAGCACATTCAGGAGAGGAGTGGACCCGTACCCCAGTGAGAGTAGCACATTCAGGAGAGGAGGGGACCCGTACCCCAGTGAAAGTCAGCACCTTCAGGAGAGGAGGGGACCCATACCCCAGGGAGAGTCAGCACCTTCAGCAGAGGAGGGGACCCGTACCCCAGTGAGAGTCAGCACATTCAGGAGAGGATGGGACCCAAACCCCAGTGAAAGTCAGCACCTTCAGGAACTGTACCCCAGTGAGAGTCAGCACCTTCAGGAACTGTACCCCAGTGAGAGTCAGCTCCTTCAGGAACTGTACCCAAGTGAGAGTCAGCACCTTCAGGAACTGTACCCCAGGGAGAGTCAGCACCTTCAGAACTGTACCCCAGTGAGAGTCAGCACCTTCAGAACTGTACCCCAGTGAGAGTCAGCGCCTTCCGGAACTGCACCCCAGTGAGAGTCAGCACCTTCAGGAACTGTACCCCAGTGAGAGTCAGCACCTTCAGGAGAGGAATAGGAAGTGCATAAAACTAAAGTGGAATAATGCTGTGATTTCTGACTGGTGATTTCCTCCTGGGTGCATTCATCCACTTCACCCTTCAGCCCAAAACTTCCTCTGTTTTCAGAGTCAGTTGTTGGTGAATCCTTGTTTCTACCTGTGTCAAGGTACCCCAGTATATCTTGCCTTCAGCGGCTCCATTCCACTCAACCTCTGCAACCATCTGTGTCCCAGCTACATCTTCTGCTCTTCGAACTCAAGGCTATCGTGATCCCCCGATGTAGGGGTTTCCCCCCACCTCTTCCCGGGCCCCATTGGCCATGTACAATGGGTTCGCTCCCCAACAGGCCATGTGGAAAGTGGAACAGAAGCCTGGGACTGATGGACGGGAGTCCGACAAAGGGAGATGGATTTTTGTCGGGGCTCATACATGAAGAATGGCCATTGGGCTGAGGCATCAGAGGGGTTATGGTTCCCGTACCCACTGAGATCCTGCAAATCCATTGGCGCACCAACATCAGTGTTCTCGCTCAGGCCAACATCCCCAGCATCGAAGCTTTGACCACGCTCGATCAGCTCTGATGGACGGGCCACATCGTCTGCATGCCCGATATGAGACTCCCAAAACAAGCACTCTACTCGGAGCTCCGGCATGGCAAGAGCGCCCCAGGTGGGCAGAGAAAACGCTTCAAGGCACCCTCAAAGCCTCCTTAAAAAAGTGCAACTTCCCCACTGACACCTGGGAATCCCTGGCCCAAAGTGGAGGAGAAGCATCCAGGAAGGCGCCGAACACCTCGAGTCTCTTCGCCGGGAGCAACCGGAAGCCAAGCGCAAACAGCAGAAGGAGCGCACGTCAACCCAAGCACCTCACCCACCCGCCCCTTCAACCAACGTCTGCCCACCTGTGACAGAGACTGTAGGTCCCGCATTGGACTCATCAGTCACCTGAGAACTCATTTTTAGTGTGGAAGCAAGTCATCCTCGGTTCCGAGGGACTGCCTGAGAAGAAGAAGAACCCACTGAGAGGAGGAAAGGTGAGGAGGGAATTGATGAATGAAGAGCTGACACTGTGCTTGAGGATGGAGCTCCCCTAGCACCTTCCAAACTTCCTCGAAGGTTCCCCCCCACCCCAGCCCTGAACTCGCATCTTTCTCCAGTTTCTCTCCAATCTCCCCTCATGCCTTCTCTAAGCTCACGCCTTGTCCATGAGACCCACCTCCTTCTCCCTCGACCCTATTCCCACTAAACTGCTGCCTCCCAGCTTCCCTTCCCATGTTAGCTGATATTGTTAACGGTTCTCTCTCTTCCGGTACTGTCCCCCTCCCCTTCAAATCTGCCGTCATCACCCCTCTCCTCAAAAAAACCTCACTCTTGACCCCTCCGTCCTTGCAAACTACCGCCCCATCTCCACCCTCCCTTTCCTCTCCAAAGTCCTTGAACGTGTTGTCGCCTCCCAAATCCGTGTCCATCTTTCCCGCAATTCCATGTTTGAATCCCTCCAATCAGGTTTCCGCCCTTGCCACAGAACCGAAACGGCTCTCATCAAAGTCACAAATGACATCCTTTGTGACTGTGACAAAGGTAAACTATCCCCCCTCGTCTTTCTCGACTTGTCTGCAGACTTTGACACATTGACCACTCCATCCTTCTCCAACGCCTCGCCACCATCGACCAGTTGGGTGGGACTGCACTCGCCTGGTTCCATTCTTATCGATCTAATCGTAACCAGAGAATCAACTGCAGTGACTTCTCTTCCCGCTCCTGCATCGTTACCTCTGCTGTCCCCCAAGGATCTATCCTTGGCCCCCTCCTATTTCTCATCTACATGCGACCCCTCAGCGACATCATCCGAAAACACAGCGTCAGTTTCCACATGTACGCCGACGACACCCAGCTCTACCTCACCACCACTTCTCTCGACCCCTCCACGGTCTCTAAATTGTCAGACTGCTTGTCCGACATCCAGTTCTGGATGAGCAGAAATTTTCTCCAACTAAATATTGGGAAGACCGAAGCTATTGGCCCAGAAATTCGGGTCTCCACGGGTGAGTACGCACGGGGTACTCACCCGTAAGCACAATGGAAGTGCCGGTTTCCTGCATGCACTGCGCATGCGCGGGAAACCAGCACTTCCGTTCCCCTGAAAGAAGGGGTTCAGAGATCGAACGCGTGCGCAGGAGAGGCAGCGCGTGCGCATCGAACTTACGGTTTTTTTGCAGGTTTTCCTGGGAGGGTAAGTCTCCAGGAGTTACACTTTTAAAAAGCAGGCGTAAGTGAATTAATTAAAATAAAAACATTTTTTCCACAGGTTTATTATTTTTAAATACTTTAAAGAAAGGTAAGTTTATTTTTAGCCCCGTTAGAAAATAAAATTATTTTTTTCAAAAATTTAAATTATTGTTTAAAATAGTTATTTCATGTAATTTATAGTTTATTTAAAAAAATGTGGTTTTTTAAAATTTATTTGAAGATTTAATGATGTTTTGGGGCCCGTAGTATTTCTAAGTTTTGACAGCACTTCCTGTCAAGCTTATGAATGGAGCATTCCCTGCTCCGATTGGCTCCCCATGGCCCACGTGATCTCAGGGGATGCTTTGAACTAACTGCGCCCCTGGGATACGCAAGCACTGCGCGCCGGCAGTTGGAGCAGGCTCAGGATCGGAATTCCACGCGGGCCCACAGCTCAATAGCCGGCGCGCTAGGGAAGCCCCCGACCCGAATTTCTGGGCCATTGTCTTCAGTCCCCGCCACAAACTCCGTTCCCGAGCCACTTTCTCCATCCCTCTCCCTAACATCTGTCTGAGGCTGAACCACACTGTTCGCGACCTTGGTGTCATATTTGAACCCGAGATGACTTTCCGACCACATATCCGCAGCATAACAAAGACCGCCTATTTCCACCTCCGTAACATCGCCCGTCTCTGTCCTTGCCTCAGCTCATCCGCTGCTGAAACCCTCATCCATGCCTTTGTTGCCTCTAGACTTGACTATTCCAACGCACTCTTGGCTGGCCTCCCACATTCTACCCTACGTAAACTTGAGGTCATCCAAAACTCAGCTGCCCGTGTCCTAACTCGCATCAAGTCCCGTTCGCCCATCACCCCACCGTGCTCGCTGACCTACATTGGCTCCCGGTTAAGGAATGCCTCGATTTCAAAATTCTCATCCTTGTTTCCAAATCCCTCCATGGCCTCGCCCCTCCCTATCTCTGTAAACTCCTTCAGCTCTACAACCTGTCGAGATCTCTGCGCTCCTCCAATTCTGGCCTCTTGCGCATCCCCGATTCCCATCGCTCCACCATTGACGGCCGTGCCTTCAGCTGCCTGGGCCCTAAGCTCTGGAATTCCCTCCCTAAACCTCTCCGCCTCTCTACTCCCTTAAGACGCTCCTTAAAACCTACCTCTTTGACTAAGCTTTTGGTCACCTGTCCTAATATCTCCTTATGTGGCTCGGTGTCAGATTTTGATTTTGATAATTGCTCCTGTGAAGCACCTTGGGAGGTTGTATTACGTTAAAGGCGCTGTGTAAATGGGGAGTTGTTGTTGTTTAGAGGGCTGCACTCTATTGCCGTCTCTGCACTGGACTGGACTTGAATAAAATGGTAACAGGTGGCTAAATTATTCAAAGCAATCGTAATATTCAATGTTTCTGTTGCTGTTAAAAAACATCAAAAACTGAAGAAAAAGTGGAAGAAGAGGAAATTGTGCAGTCGCTGGAGGAGAGAGGGGTAATTTGAAATTGTAATAGAGGGGGATGAGAAAGTAATATGTTTCTCAATGTTGTGAGATCTCCGAACAGACATATGCTAAATCTCTTATAATGAAAGAAACTGATGATGTCAATTACACAACTTTGAAGTGGTTGGCGGCGATGTTTTAGCACATTTTTGAAATTATTGCATAAAGACTGCCATCAACAGAGCTCATAAATATGAAAAGGAAAGTGAGATTACATTATAAATTTGAACAATATGAATGTCCTTGCGAGGGAGCAAAGCCAGAATCTGAACAACATTCATCAAAGTGCCTGTATTTCAAAAATTTAAAGAGTGATTTCAGTTACAGCAACTCACACATGCACATCCTCTTTTGGTGGGACCAATGGTCACACGGAGAAAGGTGACCACTTGCCTAATGTGTACCCACTGACAGGATTCATAGGAACCGGAGGCCATTCAGCCCCTCGAGCCTGCTCCGCCATTCCAGTAGATCACGGCAGATCTGCATTTGAACTCCATGGACCCGCCTTAGCTCCGTAACCCCTCGGTACCCTGACTCCGTGACCCCTCGATACCCTGACTCCGTGACCCCTCGATACCCTGACTCCGTGACCCCTCGATACCCTGACTCCGTGACCCCTCGATACCCTGACTCCGTGACCCCTCGATACCCTGACTCCGTGATCCCTCGATACCCTGACTCCGTGATCCCTCGATACCCTGACTCAGTGATCCCTCGATACCCTGACTCCGTGACCCCTCGATACCCTGACTCCGTGACCCCTCGATACCCTGACTCCGTGACCCCTCGATACCCTGACTCCGTGACCCCTCGATACCCTGACTCCGTGATCCCTCGATACCCTGACTCCGTGATCCCTCGATACCCTGACTCCGTGACCCCTCGATACCCTGACTCCGTGACCCCTCGATACCCTGACTCCGTGACCCCTCGATACCCTGACTCCGTGACCCCTCGATACCCTGACTCCGTGATCCCTCGATACCCTGACTCCGTGATCCCTCGATACCCTGACTCAGTGATCCCTCGATACCCTGACTCCGTGACCCCTCGATACCCTGACTCCGTGACCCCTCGATACCCTGACTCCGTGACCCCTCGATACCCTGACTCCGTGACCCCTCGATACCCTGACTCCGTGACCCCTCGATACCCTGACTCCGTGACCCCTCGATACCCTGACTCCGTGACCCCTCGATACCCTGACTCCGTGACCCCTCGATACCCTGACTCCGTGACCCCTCGATACCCTGACTCCGTGACCCCTCGATACCCTGACTCCGTGACCCCTCGATACCCTGACTCCGTGACCCCTCGATACCCTGACTCCGTGACCCCTCGATACCCTGACTCCGTGACCCCTCGATACCCTGACTCCGTGACCCCTCGATACCCTGACTCCGTGACCCCTCGATACCCTGACTCCGTGATCCCTCGATACCCTGACTCCGTGATCCCTCGATACCCTGACTCCGTGATCCCTCGATACCCTGACTCTGTGACCCCTCGATACCCTGACTCCGTGACCCCTCGATACCCTGACCCAACAAAAATCGATCGATCTCAGTTTTAAAAGCTCCAATTGACCCCCCCAGCCCCAACAGCTTTTTGGGGGAGAGAGTTCCCGATTTCCGCCACCCTTTGTGTGAAGAAGTGCTTCCTGACATTACCCCTGAATGGCCTGGCTCTAATTTTAAGGTTTGTTATGTTCATAAATAAATAGACGTTTTTATTATGAACAGCTAGCTTGTGCTAGTCATTTATTCAGCCATGTAGACTTGTATACAGTATCCATCTTGACTAGTGCCTCGTGGGTAGCCCACTACTAAACATACAGCTCCACCTAGTGTACCATTCTAGAATGACATGTTACTGATCATTACATCCCCCTTCCTTTGAGGTTAAACAAAATCAATATCAATCAACTTTCAAGAAAAATGATAAAGATGATATCAGTAACACTTTTGTTAGTGCTCTATAAACATAAACATTTATTTTTTCTTTTAACATCTTCACAACAGTCAACACATCTTCAAAGCTTTACTTTATGAACTCTAAGCTTTTCATTCTTTTATTATAGTTTTCTTTGTACTCAAAGATTAAGTCTATCAGGCTTTTTTACTTCACATGTGGATCTTCTCAGCACAGGTAAGTCTGATGTGTTTGCATGAGAGCCTGTATGTGTGTTTGTGTTAGATTGTTCTGGTGGTGAGTGACAAGATTCAGTTGCGGCATTGTCATCGATTTGCTCTTGGATAGTTTCTTGTGTTTTCAGGAGGGAACGGCGGTTCCTCCTGAGAATCTGTCCTTCCTCAGTTCTAACAGTGTATGACCTTGGTCCTACTTCCTCAAGAACTGTAGCTTTCCTGTTCCATGCATTTGGATCCTCAATCCTGACAACATCATCCCTTCTCAATGGTTTCAGAGTTTTGGATGACTTGTCATAGTGTGATTTCTGTTTCAGCTTTAACAGTTGAAGCCTCTGTCTTAGTTCCTTACTCTGCTTTTCTTTTGCACAGCAGGGTAGCGTGTTCAGCAGGTGAAGAACCACAATCTAAAGGGGAGGCTCGGTAGCTCAGCAGGGCGAGATAAGGATCAGACTTGCTTTCTGTTGCTTTCTTCAGTAGCTGTTTGAGAACTTGAACACCTTTCTCTGCCTTACCATTCGACTGAGCATATAGAGGACTGGATGTGATGTGCTGAAAGTCATAATGTGCTGCAAACTGTTGCCACTCCTTACAGTTGAAGCACGGACCATTGTCGCTAACGGCAATCCTGGGAATCCCATGTCTGGCGAAGATGGATTTAATATGCATTATGACACTGCTTGCTGATGTGCTTGAGAGCAGCGCCATCTCAGGATAGTTAGAATAGTAGTCAATCACTAATAGATAGTCTTTACGATTCAAATGAAAAAGGTCCATACCAACCTTTTGCCATGGTGCTGTTGGTAAGTCAGCTACTATCATTGGTTCCTTTGCTTGTTTGTTTTGGTGTTTCTGACATGTCTCACATTTGCCTATCATGTTCTCAATGTCCTTATTTATGCCAGGCCAATAAACAGTGTCTCTTGCTCTCCTTTTGCATTTTTCAATTCCGAGGTGTCCCTCATGAATCCTTTTGAGCATGTCTCGACGTAGAGCCTGTGGAATGACTATTCTGTTCTGTTTTAGTAATAGTCCACCTGCGACACTCAACTCTGACCTGATGTGATAGTACTTTGGACAGGAACCTTTTGGCCAACCATTCTCTATTACTGTTTGTAACACTGTGGCCAAGAAATTCAGTTGCTTGCGCCACCATTTTGCACCCAAAGAGGCCACTCAGAGGCTTTAGCACCACTGGCCACAACCACTGCGATATTTAACGGGGCGCTAATGGCGGTGTTAGCCTGTAGCGCTGCGCCGCCATCGATGACATCATAGGTGTGCGCAACGCCCCGCTCCCACCCCGAACACCATATTAGGTCGCGGCCGCCTCTTCCGCGCCAGCCGCAAATAGCGACCGGTACACAGGGGCCTACCTGTGGCGGTAGTGGCGCGAGTTAAGGTGGAGGTGCGGCCGGCCACTTTTTCGGCGGCCGCCTGCCCGCACCTCCGTCCCCGGCCTCCTACACCCCCACCCCGTGGCATTGCCAGCTGTTTCCCGAGAGCCCGGCACTTCTCCTTGGTGCCGGGCTCATTTGCCGGCACTCGCGAGCGTGGATCGCGCTGTTGCAGGCACCTCCCCCTTAACAGTGGGAGGAAGGCCTGCAGTACCGCAGCGTGCCGTGCCGCAGCGGGTGGCGCTGCGGCACTTTGCGCGCCGATATTCAGTTTCAGCGCCCCAAGCGGGGCGCGGGAAGCCTTGTATAGCGGCCGGCTTCCATTTGGGGCGCAGAAACTGAATATCCCGATGGCGCAAGTGGCTCCGCGCGCAGCGGTAATTCCGGCGCCCAGGCGAGCTGGGTGCCCCAAAGTGAATTTTTAGCCCTGTATCTTTTACTGTTTCTTCTGCTATTTGCTTTGATTTTGTGTCTGACACGGGCAGCGCAGCAGTGACCATACTCACATGAACATCCACGTCTTCCTCAGTAGAGCTCACATGACTCATTGTGGGTGCTCGGGATAGTGCATCTGCTAACACTATGGCCTAGAAATTCAGTTGCTTGCGCCACCAGTTTGCATCCAAAGAGGCCACTCAGAGGCTTTAGCGCCACTGGCCGCAACCACCGCGATATTTAGCGGGGCGCTAATTGCGGCATTAGCCTGTAGCGCTGCGCCGCCACCGATGACGCCATAGGTGTGCGCAACGCCCCGCTACCGCCCCAAACGCCATATTAGGTCATGGCCGCCTCTTCCGCGCTGGCCGCAAATAGTGACCGGTACACAGGGGCCTACCTGTGGCGGTAGTGGCGCGAGTTAAGGTGGAGGTGCCGGGCTCATTTGCCGGCACTCGCGAGCGGGGATCGCGCTGTTGCAGGCACCTCCCCCTTAACAGTGGGAGGAAGGCCTGCAGTACCGCAGCGTGCTGTGCCGCAGCGGGTGGCACTGCGGCACTTTGCGCGCCGATATTCAGTTTCAGCGCCCCAAGCGGGGCGCGGGAAGCCTTGTATAGCGGCCGGCTTCCATTTGGGGCGCAGAAACAGAATATCCCGATGGCGCAAGTGGCTCCGCGCGCAGCGGTAATTACGGCGCCCAGGCGAGCTTGACGCCCCAAAGTGAATTTTTAGCCCTATGTGTTTGCCTGGTGTGTAGATCAGTTCAAAGTCATATCTTTGCAGCTTCATCATGAGTCGTTGAATCCTTGGAGACATCTCATTCAGGTTTTTTTTTACGATGGCAACCAGTGGGCAGTGGTCTGTCTCAACTGTGAAGGTGGGAAGTCCATATATGTAGCCATGGAACTTTTCTAGTCCAACTACCAAGCCTAGACATTCCTTTTCAATCTGGGTGTATTGACACTCAGAATCAGTCATAGACCTGGAGGCATAGGCAACAGGCTTCCCATCTTCACCCTCTGCTTGTAGCAAGACCGCGCCTAGGCCATCTTTTGATGCATCCGTTGACACTTTGATTCTCTTTGTTGGGTCAAAGAAGGTGAGTACAGGTGTGGTTGTCAGCACTGTTTTGAGGTTCATCCACTCTTGTTCACGTCTTTCTGTCCATGTGAACTCATTTGTTTTATGTAGCAGGTCTCGCAGACAGGCTGTCTTGGCTGACAAGTTAGGAATGAACTTTCCAATGAAGTTTATCATCCCCATGATGCGTAGCACTCCTTTTTTGTCAGTGGGTCGGGGCATGTTGAGTATGGCGTTTACTTTTTCCATATCTGGCTCTATTCCTTTACCAGATAGATTATCTCCTAGGAAAGTGACTTCCTGGACGCCAAACTGACACTTGGCTTTGTTGAGCTTCAGTCCATTCCGGCGTATGCTCTGTAGCACTTTAGTCAGTCTCTCATTGTGTTCTTTCAGTGTGGAGCCCCAGATGATGATGTCATCAACATAGACCTGAACTCCTTCCAGACCTTCAATTATGTGTTCCATCGCTCTATGAAAGATTTCAGATGCAGATATTATCCCGAAAGGCATTCTGAGGAAACAATACCTGCCAAATGGCGTGTTGAAGGTACAGTATTTGATGCTCTCTTCATCCAGTTTTAGTTGCCAAAATCCTTGTGAGGCATCGAGCTTTGTGAAGTATCTGGCACCTGACATTTCACTGGTGATTTCTTCTCGCTTGGGAATCTGGTAGTGTTCACGTTTTACGTTTGCATTTAAGTCCTTTAGATCCATGCATACTCTTAGATCATTGTTCTTTTTCTTTACACATACCATGGAGTTAACCCAGTCTGTTGGCTCTTCGACTTTCCTGATGACTCCTAGTGTGGTCATTCTGTCCAGTTCTTTCTTGAGTCGGTCACGCAGGGGTGCTGGAACTTTCCGTGGAGCATGTACCACTGGTTGAGCATCCTCCTTTTGCTGGATCTTGTAAGTGAATGGTAGAACTCCAAATCCTTTGAACACATCCTGGAAATTACTCACTACAGAATCCACTGAGTCATCTGGTCTGCTTATGGCACAGTTTATACGGTAGCATCTCTTGACCAGTTCTAAGTCCTCACAAGCTTTGTCACCTAGTAGTGAATCAAGTCCTTCAGCTACAACAGAAAACATGAGATGGTGCACTTTGTCTTTGACTGTCACTTTAAGTCTGCATACACCTAAGCTATCTATTTTCTGTCCATTATAGTTCTTCAGTAGTACTGACTTTTTCTGTATTTTGGGCTTTTCTTTCATATTTTTAATGTCACTCATACTGATTAAGTTTGCTTTTACCCCAGTGTCTAGTTTCAATGTAACTAATGCTCCATTTACCTGCAGTGGCATCATCCATTTGTCCTCTTTTACTGCATTAACTTTATGTTCAGCATTGTCCATTCCTGAGGGCTGCACATTTTCTGTATCCTTTTCTATATTGTCACATGACACCATTCCTACAAAAAAGCCTCACTTAAATCAGTGTCCTCTTTTACTGCATTAACTTTATGTTCTTTCTTTGTTTTTACTTTTGAAAGGCATTGTCTGGCAAAGTGATTCTTTCCATTACACTTTGTGCACATTTTCCCAAACGCTGGGCACTGTCTTGACTGGTGCTGGTAACCACAGCGTTTACAATTGAAAGTTCCATCCTCCGATTGCTTTTCATTTCTGTTCTGCCCACGTTTCTTCCCCTTGCAGGACACAGCACCGACAGCTGCACTGTCACTCACTACAATCACACAATTATTAATTTCACTGAAAGTCTTTGCGTGCTGCTGAGCTAGCTCACTGGCATAGCATATTTTCACAGCATCCTCCAATGTTAGTTTGGTTTCTCTTAACAGACGTTCCCTGACCTTTTTATCATGAATACCAAACACAATCTGGTCACGAATCATGGATGATTTCAGTTCAGAGAAATTACATGTCTGTGCTTTCAGTTTCAGATCGGTCACAAAGCTATCAAAAGTCTCATTTTGCTGCTGTGTCCGTGAACGGAACACGTACCTCTCATAGGTCTCATTCTTTTTGGGAGAACAATGAGAACAATCAAACTTCTTTAGCACGACGTCCATCTTTTCTCTTGATCAAATACAAATGTATTAAATACCTCTATCGCCTGCGGGCCTGCAACCGTGAGCAGCAACGCTATTTTCCTTGCGTCTGGCTTCGTACCGAACCCGATGGCGGCAATGTAGAGTTCAAATTGTTGTTTGAAAGTCCGCCAATTGCAGTCGACATTCCCCGTGAGTTTCAAACCCTCCGGTGGCTTCAAATTCTCCATGTCGCGTTTCACAATATTCAGCAGATATTACCACTTCTGGTACCATGTTATGTTCATAAATAAATAGACGTTTTTATTATGAACAGCTAGCTTGTGCTAGTCATTTATTCAGCCATGTGGACTTGTATACAGTATCCATCTTGACTAGTGCCTTGTGGGTAGCCCACTACTAAACATACAGCTCCACCTAGTGTACCATTCTAGAATGACATGTTACTGATCATTACAAGGTCCTGCCCCCTTGTTCTGGACTCCCCCCCACCAGAGGAAATAGTTTCTCCCCATCTATCCTATCAAAACCATTTAACATTTTAAACACCTCAATCCGATCACTTCTCAATCTCCGAGATTCAAGAAACTGTAAGGCACGTTTATGCGACCAGTTCTCACAGTCTGTGTGAAGAACAACTGCCTGATATTAGTTGTACCTCTAACAACAGCTCTACTTGTAAAGTGTAGTCACTGTTGTAATAGAGGCAAACGTGGCAATTCAATTTGTGCACAGCAAGGTCCCACAAAAAGCAGTGAAATAATGAGCAGATAATCTCCATTAGTGCAGATGGTTGAGGGATACATGTTGGCCTGGACACTGGGAGAACTCCCTTGGTCTTCTTCAGATAGAGTTGTGGCATCTTCACCCCCACCCTCACCCCCACACTCACCCCACCCCCACCCACACCCTCACCCCAACGCTTACCCCACCCCCACCCTCACCCCCACCCTCACCCTCAACCCCACCCCCACCCCCACCCCATCTCCACCCCCAACCCCACCCCCACCCCCTCCCCCACCCCCACCCACAACCCCACCCCCACCCCAACTCCCGGAGGTGCCGTCTTTCAGATGAGATGTTAAACTGAGGCCCCGTCTGCCCTCTCAGGTGGACATAAAAGATCCCATGGCCACTATTTCAAAGAAGAGCAGGGGAGTTCTCCCCGGTGTCCTGGGCCAATATTTATCCCTCAACCACCATCACTAAATCAGATTATCTGATCATTATCACATTGCTGTTCATGGGATCTTGCTGTGCACAAATTGGCCGCCGTGTTTCCTACATTACAACAGTGACCACACTTCAAAAATACTTCATTGGCCGTCAAGGGCTTTGGGACGTCCTGAGGTTGTGAAAGGCGCTATAGAAATGCAAGTTCATTCTTATCTGTTGCCATGGATTCTATATCTGCCAGTGCCACTCTTTCTTTCTCTGTCTTTACTTCTTGTCCTGGTTGATTATTTCTCTCCTGTTGCTCTGACAATCTTTGTTAAATCCCGAGAAATTCTTTCTGCACGTGAACAAAAGCAAAATACTGCGGACGCTGGAAATCTGAAATAAAAACAGATCAGGTAGCGTCTGTAGAGGGAGACACAGAGTTAACGTTTCAGGTCTTCTGACCAAAGCTCATCGACCTGAAACATTAACTCTGTTTCTCTCTCCACAGATGCTGCCCGACCTGCTAAGTATTTCCAGCATTTTCTGTTCTTATTTCTTCCTGTACTTGTGCGATTTGCCTATCGGGTGAAGAACCTTCTGTCGTCTCCCAAACTATGGCTATAATCTGGCTGGCAGATAAAACTAAAGAAGACTGGGAGGAGCGGACCTGGAGGGAGCACAGCGAGAGCGAGCAGTTAAAAGGAGCGGCAGCAACTCAACAGAGGCAGTTTTTGAAAAAGTGGCGTCAGAGTAAAAAAAGGCACAAGGGAAGGAGCTGATTGGTGAGTAGCTGGTAAGTGTTTTTTGTTAAGTTTTAAGTTTATTTCTGCTGGGTTAGTTCTTAGTCTATTAAATAGAGGAATGACAGGACAGCTCAGTCCCATGGAGTGCACATCCTGTGCCATGTGGGAAGTCCTGGACACCTCCTGTGGTCTGGGTGACCACATGTGCAGGAAATGTCGCCAGATACAGCAACTCGAGCTCCGGGTTTTGGAGATTGAGCGGCGGCTGGAGTCACTGCGTTGCATCCGCGAGGCTGAGAGTTACATGGATAGCACGTTTCTAGAGGTGGTCACCCTGCAGCTTAAGAGTGTGCAGGCAGAGAGGGAATGGGTGACCGCCAGACAGAAGAGGACCACCAGGCAGGTAGTGCAGGCGTCCCCGGAGTGCATCGCACTCTCCAACCAGTATTCTGTTCTGAGTACTGGTGAGGCCGATGGCTCCTCTGGGGAGAGCAGCCAGAGCTGAGTCCACGGCACCAGGGGTGGCTCAGCTGCACAGCGGGGGAGGAAAAAGAGTGCAAGAGCAATAGTGGTAGAGGATACGATAATTAGGGGAGCAGATAAGCGTTTCTGCGGCCGTAGACGTGACTCCAGGATGGTATGTTGCCTCCCTGGTGCCAGAGTCAAGGATGTCACTGAGTGGCTGCAGGACACTCTAAGGGGGGAGGGTGAAAAGCCAGAGGCCGTTGTCCATATCGGTACCAACGACATAAGCAGAGAGAGAAATCAGATCCTGCAGGCAGATTTTAGGTAGCTAGGAGAGAGATTAAAAAGCAGAACCTCAAATGTAGTAATCTCCGGATTACTCCCAGTGCCACGCGCTAGTGAGTACAGGAATGGCATGGCAGGACTGTCGTATGGGATGGCAGGACTGTCGTATGAGGAGAGATTGGGTTGACTAGGCCTGTATTTACTAGAGTTTAGAAGAATGAGAGGGGATCTCATTGAAACGTATAAAATTCTGACAGGGCTAGACAGACTGAATGCAGGGAAGATGTTTCCCCTGGCTGGGGGGTCTAGAACAAGGGGTCACAGTCTCAGGATACGGGGTGGGACATTTAGGACTGAGATGAGGAGAAATATCTTCACTCAGAGGGTGGTGAACCTGTGGAATTCTCTACCACGGAAGGCTGTGGAGGCCAAGTCACTGAATATATTTAAGAAGGAGATAGATAGATTTCTAGACACAAAAGGCATCAAGGGATATGGGGAGAGAGCGAGAATATGGTATTGAGATAGAGGATCAGTCATGATCATATTGAATGGCGGAGCAGGCTCGAAGGGCTGAATGGCTGACTCCTGCTCCTATTTTTCTATGTTTCTATGTTTCTACAGGAATAGGAGAACAGAACAGATGAATGGAGAGATAGTGCAGGAGGGAGGGATTTAGATTCCTGAGGCATTGGGACCATTTCTGGGGAAGGTGGGACCTGTACAAGCCAGACGGGTTACAGCTCAACAGAGCCGGGACCAATATTCTCGCGGGGAGGTTTGTTCGTGCTGTTGGGGAGGGTTTAAACTAGCTTGGCAGGGGGATGGGCACCAGCATATAGGAGTAGAAAAGAGGAATAAGGTGCATAAAAGAGTGAGTGTGTTGGATAGTACTAGTGAAGATAGCACTAGAGGCGGTAGTAGTACAATATTAGGTAGGAGCAGACTAAGAAAGACTACGAAAAATTCAAAAATGGGTTTCGAATGCATGTACGTAAACGCACAAAGTGTGGTGAATAAGGTTGGTGAGCTACAAACACAATTAGCCATGTGGCAATATGATGTTGTGGCAATACCGGAAACGTGGCTTAAAAACGGTGAGGACTGGGCACTTAATAGTCAAAGGTACAAGGTGTTCAGAAAAGATAGGGAAGGAAAAAAGGGAGGTGGGGTGGCAGTGCTGATTAAGGAAGACGTTGTAGTGTTGGAAAGGGAGGATGTTCTTGAGGGGACAAGGACAGAATCCATTTGGTTCGAGTTGAGGAGCAAAAAGGGTATGACCACGCTATTGGGGGTATTCTATAGGACTCCAAATAGTGAGAGGGAGGTAGAGGAGCAAATCTGCAGGGAAATCGCAGAGATATGCAAGAGCTATAGAGTCGTGATATTGGGGGACTTTAATAACCCAAATATCGATTGGGATAATGCTAGGGTAAAGGGAAAGGAGGGGGAGGAATTTCTGAAATGTGTTCAGGAGAATTTCCTTGACCAATATGTTCTTGGCCCAACTAGGAAGGAGGCATTGCTGGATCTGGTGCTGGGGAATGCGGTGGGCCAGGTCGACCAAGTGTCTGTGGGAGAACACTTGGGTACGAGTGATCATCGTATCATAAGATTTAGATTAGCAATGGAGAGGAGCAAGGAACAATCTCGAGTGGAACTTCTAAACTGGAATAGGGCTAACTTCATTGGGATGTGAAAGGATCTAGCCAGAGTAAAATGGAACTTAAGACTGACAGGAAAAACTGCAATGGAACAATGGGTGATCTTTAAGGAGATGTTCCAAGTACAGGCTAGGTACATTCCAACAAGAGGGAAGGGTAAGGGAACCAAAGCAAGGGCTCCTTGGAGGACGAGGGAGATAGAGAAGATGATGAAACAAAAAAAGAGGGCGTATGATGCATGTCAGGTGAATTCTTCAAGGGAGAACCAGACCAAATAAAATAAGTTGAGAAGGGAAGTGAAGATGAAAATAAGATTGGCAAAGAGAATATGAGTGTAGAATGGCGGTTAAGGAACCCAAAAGTCTTCTACAGGCATGTAAACAGTAAGTGGGTAGTAAGAGGTGGGGTGGGGCCTATTAGAGACAAAGAAAGTTATATATGCTTAGAGACGCAGGGCAAGGCTAGAATACTCAATGAGTACCTTTTATCGGTGTTTACTAAGGAGGTGGATGCTGATAAAATATCGGTAGAAGTGGAAAAGGCGAAAATTGATAGACAGGATGTACTAGAAAGACTGGATATACTTAGAATGGATGCATTGCCTGGTCCAGATGGCTTGCATCCCAGGTTGCTAAGGGAATTGGGGATGGAGATAGCGGAAGGGTTTGCCATAATTTTCCAATCTTCCCTAGATGCGGGGGAGGTGCCTGAGGATTGGCAAGTGGCTCTCTCACTCTCTGATTCTCTCTCAGTCTCTGATTCTCTCTCAGTCTCTGATTCTCTCTCAGTCTCTGATTCTCCCTCAGTCTCTGATTCTCTCTCAGTCTCTGATTCTCTCTCAGTCTCTGATTCTCCCTCAGTCTCTGATTCTTACATAGAAACATAGAAGATAGAAGCAGGATTAGGCCATTCGGCCCCTCGAGCCTGCTCCGCCATTCAATGAGATCATGGCTGATCATCCAAATTCAGTACCCGGTCCCTGCCTTCTCCCCATATCCCTTGATCCCTTTAGCCTTAAGAAATATATTTAACTCCTTCTTGAATATATTTAATGTATTGGCCTGAACTGCCTTCTGTGGTAGAGAATTCCACAGGTTCACCACTCTCTGGGTGAAGAAATTCCTCCTCATCTCTGTCCTAAATGGCTTACCCCTTGCGACCCAATCTCTCCTCACACGTCATTCCTGCCATCCCAGGTCTCAGTCTGGTGAATCTTCGCTGCACTCCCTCCATGGCAAGAACATCCTTCCTCAGATAAGGCGACCAAAACTGCACACAATACTCAAAGTGAGGTCTCACCAAGGCTCTGTACAACTGCAGCAAGACATCCTTGTTCCTGTACTCAAATCCTCTCGCTACGAAGTCCAACATACCATTTGCCTTCTTAACCGCCTGCTGCACCTGCATGCTTACCTTCAGCGACTGTTGGACAAGGACACCCAGGTCTCGTTGCACTTCCCCTTCTCCCAATCTATTGCCGTTCAGATGATAATCTGCCTTCCTGTTTTTGCCACCAAAGTGGATAACCTCGCATTTATCCACATTATACTACATCTTAGAGTCATAGCGTCACAGGGGGAGGCCATTCAGCCCATCGAGTCCATGCCAGCTCTCTGCAGAGCAATCCAGTCAGTCCCATTCCCACGCTCTATCCCCGTAGCCCTGCAAGTTTATTTCCCTCAAGTGCCTATCCAGTCTCCCCTTAAAACATTGAGTGTCTCCGCTTCCACCACTTCCGTCGGCAGCGAGTTCCAGGTCCTCACCACTCGCTGCGTAAAAAAGTTTTTCCTCACATCTCCCTTGTATCTCTTGCCCAAAACCTTAAATCTGTGTCCCCTAGTCCTTGTACCATCAACTAGTGGGAACAACTTTTCCCCGTCTAGCCTATCCAAACCCGTCATAATCTTGTACACCTCGATCAAATCACCCCTCAACCTCCTTTGCTCGAATGAAAACAAATCCAGCTTCTCCAACCTGTCCTTGTATCTAAGACCCCCATCCCTGGAACCATTCTGGTAAATCCCCTCTGCACCCTCTCAAGTGCCTTCACATCCTTCCTAAAGTGTGGTGACCAGAACTGGACCCAATACTCCAGTTGTGGCCTAACCAGTGCTTTATAAAGTTTCAGCCTAACTTCTCTACTTTTGTACTCAATACCTCTATTTATGAAGCCCAAGATCCCATACGCTTTGCTAACCACTCTCTCAATATGTCCTGCCACCTTCAGGGACCTATGCACATTAACTCCCAGGTCCCTCTGTCCCTGCACACTCTTTAAAACTGTGCCATTAAGTGTATATTGCCTCTCCCTGTTCCTTCTGTCAAAATGCATCACCTCAACACTTCTCTGTATTAAATTCCATCTGCCACTGGTCTGCCCATTCTGCTAGCCTTTCTATGTCCTGTTGCAGTTGATTGGTATCATCCTCACTGTTTGACACCCCCCCAAGTTTGATGTCATCGGCAAATTTAGAAATTCTACTCTGTATTCCAATATCCAGGTCATTTATTTATATGTATAATATATCAAAAAAAGCAGTGGCCCCAGCACTGGCCCTTGGGGAACACCACTGTCTACCATCCTCCAGTCTGAAAAACAGCCATTTACCTCAACTCGCTGTTTTCTGTCCTTAAGCCAATTCCTTATCTAAACTGCCACTGACCCACCTATTCCATGAACCTCAATTTTGTTAACCAGCCTTCTATGTTGTACTTTGTCAGGCACCTTCCTAAAATCCATGTAGACAACATCCTTTGCATTCCCTTTATCAATCCTCCCTGTTACTTCATCAAAAAATTCAATTAGATTAGTCAAACACGATCTGCCTTTTACAAATTCATGTTGGCTCTCCTTAATTAGCTTAAACCTCAACAAGTGCCCGTTAATTTTTTCCTTGATTATTGTTTCTAAAACATTACCCACCACTGATGTTAAACTGACTGGCCTGTAGTTAGGATTCTCCTTACACCCTTTCTTGAACAATGGTGTCACATTTGCCACTTTCCAATCCTCGGGCACCTCCCCCGCATCTAGGGAAGATTGGAAAATGATGGTAAGCCCTTCCACTGTCTCCTCCCCCAATTCCCTTAGCAACCTGGGATGCAAGCCATCTGGAACAGGCAACTTATCCACTCTAAGCAAACCCAGTCTTTCTAATACATCCTGTCTATCAATTTTCACCCCTTCCATTGCTTCTACCTTTTCCACATCTACCGATATTTTGTCAGCATCCACCTCCTTAGCAAACATTGATACAAAGTGCTCATTGAGTATTCTAGCCTTGCCCTGCGCCTCTCAGCATATACAGGAAACTTTTTTTTATCCGGCACCGACGGGACCGATGTGGTGCCGGTTCATCAAAAATTCTGGATAACCGAAAGCTATAGTAGAAGATACGGAGAGATGAGAGCTCCATATAAAGCAACAAACCCTGTTGCTTAGCAACAGGTTCAGAACAATGGCCACAAGTTCCAAGCGTCTCTGTAGCTTAGCAACAGCTACAGCCACACCCTTGCACAGCAACAGATCTAGGAAGGCAAGTACAATATGAAGTAAAACTTACCTGAACCTATTCCTGAATTTTGCCGGTTAACCGAGATTTCCGGTTATTTAGGTGCTGGTAAATCGAAAGTTTCCTGTATCACCTTCTTTGTCCCTAATAGGCCCCACCCCGCCTCTTACTACCCGCTTACTGTTTACATGCCGGTAGAAGATTTTTGGGTTCCCTTTTATGTTAACTGCTATTCTACTCTCATATTCTCTCTTTGCCAATGTTACTTTCATCTTCACTTCCCCTCTCAACTTATTTTATTTGGTCTGGCTGTCCCTTGAAGAATTCACCTGACATGCATCATACACCCTCTTTTTTTGTTTCATCATCTTCTCTATCTCCCTCGTCATCCAAGGAGCCCTTGCTTTGGTTCCCTTACCCTTCCCTCTTGTTGGAATGTACCTAGCCTGTACTTGGAACATCTCCTCCTTAAAGATCACCCATTGTTCCGTTACAGTTTTTCCTGTCAGTCTTTGGTTCCATTTTACCCTGGCTAGATCCTTTCGCATCCTATTGAAGTCAGCCCTATTCCAGTTTAGAAGTTCCACTCTAGATTGTTCCTTGCTCCTCTCCATTGCTAATCTAAATCTTATGATACGATGATCACTCGTACCCAAGTGTTCTCCCACAGACACTTGATCGACCTGGCCCACCTCATTCCTCAGCACCAGATCCAGCAATGCCTCCTTCCTAGTTGGGCCAAGAACATATTGGTCAAGGAAATTCTCCTGAACACATTTCAGAAATTCCTCCCCCTCCTTTCCCTTTACCCTAGCATTATCCCAATCAATATTTGGGTAATTAAAGTCCCCCAATATCACGACTCTATAGCTCTTGCATGTCTCTGCGATTTCCCTGCAGATTTGCTCCTCTACCTCCCTCTCACTATTTGGCAGCCTATAGAATACCCCCAACAGCGTGATCATACCCTTTTTGCTCCTCAACTGTAACCAAATGGATTCTGTCCTTGTCCCCTCAAGAACATCCTCCCTTTCCAACACTACAATGTCTTCCTTAATCAGCACTGCCACCCCACCTCCCTTTTTTCCTTCCCTATCTTTTCTGAACACCTTGTACCTTTGACTATTAAGTGCCCAGTCCTCACTGTTTTTAAACCACGTTTCCATTATTGCCACAACATCATATTGCCACACGACTAATTGTGCTTGCAGCTCACCAACCTTATTCACCACACTGTGCGTTTACGTACATGCACTCTAAACCCATTTTTGAATTTTTTGTAGTCTTTCTTAGTCTGCTGCTATCTAATATGGTACTAAATCCGCCTCCAGCACTACCTTCCCCTCCAGTACCATCTAACACACTCACTCTTCCATGCACCTGTAAGATTCGCAAAATTTGAACATTGTCCTATAAGGGTCTATAGGCAGAAGAGGCCTTAAATTTTAAAGGCTGTTTTAAAAGAAGCCCAGAAAAAAGGGGCATACAAAATGGCCACCAGACCCTGTGACCAGCTTTTTGGGACACTTTAAAATGGTTCCTGCTGTCCCCAGACAGCCTTTGTGGATTCAGCCCACAGTATGTTCTGGAAGGCCGTTTCAGAGAAAACTAAACCAGACAGAACCACATACATATGGATTGGATGCAGATCCAGTCAGATCGGCCTGTAGATAAAGGCCATCTAAATGTTTACCCAGACAAAGAAAAACAGTTTCAAATTCATAGGGGGAACATCAAGAACCGTTAAAGACATCAAGAGGACATTAAAGACAATACAGGGTCATTCCAGACCAGAGATGGCCGTTTTAAACATAATAACTATCCCACTGTGCTACCAGCCCACCAAAAATTAAACAAAGACTAACCTTGATGTGGCAGGAGATAAGGGCTTCGATGAGAAGTATAATTGGAGGCCTGAGGAGTGACCGACACAGCAGTGAAGAGACCCAGGGTAGCCATCGGGGACCCTCTAGGAAGATTAAGGAACGTTGATACGGAGACAGTCAATAAGGTGATTCGAGTAGAGTCTGCGTCCAGCCCCGGGGTAGCCATCGGGAGATCATCGATACACCCCGGGCTATTGACGAGACAAAGGACAGTGACCCTCCATGAAGAAACCCATATGAAAACGGTAAACCAGCTGGGCTGTGCGATGAAACCCATATGAAAATGGTCAAACAGTTGGTCTCTCCTCGCGCCGACATCCAGGCCTGCTAACATCCAGCCTGTCCATGACCTTCACATCAAGGAAGAAGAAAGTGTGTCACAGCCCGCTGCGTTCCGCTGACCACGTGGAGACAGGACGCCTGAGAGGATCAAAACGCAGACCTTTTCAAAACTCTATACTTTCCAACTGGATTGGTGAGCATGTTTCTGGCCCCTCATAATCTGATCTAGATAGGTTTAGGGGGTGGGCATTTCAGGGGTAATTAATTATGAGTTGTTGTCCCTCGATGTTCCGTTTGTTTCCCCATTTCGTGATGACTTTTGTAAAGTATAATATGCCTGTATATATCTTAGCTATTACTGTATTATGATTTGTTTTTCCCTCCCATGTACCCTCTTATTGGCTTGCAGTTTGATTTGTTTCTTTATGCAATAAAATTTCATTTCGTTTTTATTAATCTTGGTCTATAGAGTATTCTCTGCATTGTAGTTCCTGCCTCAAAGTCCAGTGTATAGAATCTAAGGGGTGAGTGGGTCGAACCACTTGAAAGTTTACTGTGCAAGAGAGAGAGGCCCCTGGAGAGAGAGAGAGACCTCTGCGATCTAAGAACCCCTTACAGAATATGGCGACCGCGGCAGGACACTGGCAGCAGGATTGCAATGTATTAGACCCAGGTTTAAATGGACGAAATGTTATGGATGAGAGGATAGCGGATTATGTCTTTGGGAAGGTAAATCTCACTAAACAGTGGATTTCCGATCTCTTACGGGTTGGGCGTCTGGTAGACGCCGGCATCAGGTGGACAGAGAGCAAAGAACATAAAAAGTCAGTGGAGAAGGCAGTGTGGCTGATGTGCTACAAAAGACAAGTCCAGATTTTGGACAGAGTCGTTGCAGCACAGGCAGCCAAGATCACAACCCAGGCAGCAGAAATAGAGGAAAAGGCCATGGGTGGGGAAAAACTCATCACAGCGCTCCACGCGCTGAATCAGGAACGCCAAGTTGTAGCCAGCCAACATCAGGCTAGAATAGAGTACCTGGAATGCCAAGTTACTGAGGCAAAGATTCATGAAGCGAGGATACGGGAGAAAAACGCCCACCTCGCACAACAGCTAAGAGCGCAGGAGGAGAGAGTAGTAGAGGTTAAGGCAGCTTACAAGCTGGCCCTCGAGCACGGGTTTAAGAGCGCAGACCATGGCCCCTGCCAAAAGACGATAGAAGACCTAAGAACGGCCTTGGTTAAGGCAAAAGGCATGGTATGCCTCGTAAACCCAAAAGCAAGTCACCTAGACTTTTTGAAGGAATCCAAAAACCCGATTCCATGCGAAGTAGTTGTGGCACCAACCACTGAGCCCTCAGCACCGCCGAGCTATAGTGAGGTTTGGCCCGAAGGGGGGGGGTGGTGGAAGAAAAGGAAGCCGAGGTGGAACAGGAGGAGGAACAACCCCTGGTAGTAAAGCCGGAGCCGGCACCAATGTGTCCCACTCGGCACCAGAGGTACGGTTCCAACAACGCAAATGGCACGGACGGACCCCTCCTGAACCAGATCGTGCTGCCCCACGGTGCCCAACAACTCAGGGCGATGGTGAGCCACCTTCCAAAACTCACCGAGAAGGGAGATCCCTCAGTCCATTTCAGGGAGGTAGAGGAGACAGCCGCCGTCAATGATTGTGATGATCTTGAGCAGGCGAAGATGTTACTATTCTCCCTGGATAGCACAATCCTTCAGTGCCTCTCAGCAGGGAGCAAGAGGGGACAGAAAGGGTATGTGGAACTCAGGGATGAGGTCCTGGAAGTTCTGGGAGTGGACGAAGGTAATCCGTTCCTCCGTGTGGAAGGGACTGTGCAGCTAACTGGAGAACCCCCACGGGTTTTCGCAGAAAGGCTGTGACCAGTGTATCGGCGCAGTTGTCCAGGTATGCCTGAACAGGCTGCAATGGACGGCGTTCAGCGGGTTCATTGGCTCCGTTGTCTGGTTGCCAACAGCTTACCGCAGATAAAGGCCCAAGCCAAATCTTGGTTTGACCCCCAAGGTCCCGGTGTCACGGAGGAGACGGTGCTCCGACAGCTTAACGTTGCTTACAAGAATTGTAGGAGTCAGGAGACACCTCCCTCTAAGGGAAAAGTGCATGAGGCAAAACCCGCAGCCCCAAGTAACAAGGAGTGGCATCAGGAGGGGAATCGCCCTCCCCAAGCCAAGCTCAATTGCTACGGGTGTGGGAAGGATGGACATTGGCGCAGGGACTGTAAAAATCCGTGGAAGGATAATAAGGGAAAATCTCCCGCAGCCCAAGCCCAAGCCCAGACCGCCGCCCCAGCATGAGTCCAGGTCCAAGCCGCAGCCCCTGTCCCAGAAAAAGGAACCGGTGCAGCTATGGATCCCGCGGCGATAGAGTCAATTTTAGAGACAATGCGGTCTCTTATGATTGCGCAGGGGAGGATAGCCGTCACCACCGGTCCTGTCGTTCCCACAGCCCCGACCGCTGCACCCAAATGACTGGAGCCCGCGCAGCCTGTTTACCTATGCCCGTTGCGATATGATGTATGGAAAAGGCCCCTCGTGGAGATGGAGGTAGAGGAGGTGAAAGGGACCTATCTGTTGGATACGGGAGCATTGTGCACCGTGATGCACGCAGCTAACCCTACCACCTCACTTCTGTCCACCGGGGTTCCATATATTCTGTCGGGCTTCACGGGCAAGGAACAGGCTGGCGCATTCTCCATTCCTCTCTCCATTCATTTAGGACCACGCCGCACCACGTGGAAGTGTGTACTGATGAAGTGGGAGGGTGAGAAAGGGGTCCTTGGGTCCGATTTCAGAATCACAGAATCACAGAAACCCCACAGTGCAGATAGAGGCCATTTCGGCCCATCGAGCCTGCACCGACACATATCCCACCCGATCCCCGTAACCCCTACACCAACACATATCCCACCCTATCCCTGTAACCCCACGTATTTAATCCCCCTAACACTAAGGGTCAATTTATCATAGCCAATCAACCTAACCTGCACATCTTTGGACTGTGGGAGGAAACCGGAGCACCCGGAGTAAACCCACGCAAACACGGGGAGAATGTGCAAACTCCACACAGACAGTCGCCCGAGGCCGGATTCGAACCCGGGTCCCTGGCGCTGTGAGGCAACAGTGCTAACCACTATGCCACCGTGCTGCACAGTAGAACACGGGATTCTCGTGGATCTTAGAAATCACTGTCTCTGGGGAGCGAGTACCGGGGAGAAAGCAAAAGGGGGTTTCAAGGTGAAACCAAAGAAGGCACGGGTCGGTCGGCAGGAAGTAAAATTCCTAGGTCTGACCATCCGCGCTGGAGAGAGAGCCATAGAAGAGGCTAGACGGGAACCGATACAAAACACACCGGTCCCCACCACCGGTGCAGTGCAGGTGCCCCGACGCACTAAATGGTTTCACATCAGTCAGTGCAAACTGTTTAAGCCGGGTGCAAAACAGCCAACAACTGAGGCCAGGTCTGAGGGTAAAAATCCTCAGCCTGAAGCGTGCAATAAGTCACAGACCACACAGGCTGGCTTGAGGGGAGGAGCCATCCCGCTTACCTGGGAGGTTTCCCCATTGGCCTGGGACTCGGACGGGGAGGAGCCCGAACAGCTAGGCCCTGCCCCTGACACGATGCTGGAGGAGGTGGAGTCGGAGGACGGAGGTCCTGCCCTTGGCTCAAGCTTAGGGGAGGTAGAACTTGGGGGCGGAGATTCTCCACCAGTAGGGACAGGTTGGGAGGAGTCGTCTGCCACAGACCCAAATCCCAAAGGGGCGGAGCCTGAGGGAAGGGAGCCAAAGCCGGCAGTCGTGGAGGAGCCACGGGCTGTGAGGGCTAAAATCCCAACCAAAGATCCACTCGCTAAGGGAGCCTCGCCCTAGGCACCCCCTCGCAGGTCGTCTCGGACGCCTCAGCCAAGAAAACCCTGGCCAGATTCCCCCTACATCAGCAGACACCGACTTGGGAAACCCCTGGAAAAACGCAGTCCCCAATTGGCAGCAAAAGGCTGCGGGGGACCCAAGCTACAGGTCAGTGCAGCCCCGCCACAGGGAGCGGTGAGCTGCAGTCTGAACAGGGATTAGGCAAGCCGCCCGGGGATGGGCGGCGCTGTACATAAGTTTAGTTAAGTTTAAGTTTGGTTAAGTTTAAGGTGTGTAATTTTAAGGCGATAGTATGTATAAGGAATAGTTTGTAGTTTGCCCAGCGTATGTGTTTGTTTTGGATCGAGGTCGAAAGACCCGATCATGCATTCACCTAGGCCAGAATCTCTCGGGAGCCTGGCTGTATCGTTTAATCTGTTGCAGGAACCAAAAGTACCATGGAAAAGATTCTCATCGCGCTCGCGGTGATCGGGTGTAGCTGGCCCTATTGGGGCTACACCAAGGACTCCGTAGTCTATGGATTCTCCGGGGACACAGCCCCCATCGCGACGGATGTGTCGGGCATACGTGACGTTGAGGAGACAGCCACCTACTTCCACGAAGGGAGATGGCCAGGATGGCTGGGGTCGAATTCTACGGAATACTCCAGCCAGTCCAGATTCGCATACAGTGAGACTTCTCTAATGTGTCCCAGGGTGAGGATCATCACGCCCAGGGTCAGCGTCACCGTCGGAAAGAAGATTTGCTTGGTTTGCAATGGACATGTTCCTTTGGACAGATGGTGGTGGCTCAGGAAGTTGAGCAGGACTATGAAAAACTCCACGGTCGAGTGGGAGCGACTGGGTAACAATACCCATCGGACTATTACGGGGACTCATGGGGGATTGAGTGTCTGTTGGGACAAATGGTGGGAACCAGATGAGGGGATTTACATCTGCATGTGGGGTTCAGAACGCGTCTGCCCCACAGGCGTCTCCATCTTTTTCCAAAGACAGTGGCAGGATGCTGGGAAAGAAATGAGGTGGGACGTCAGCACATGGGCGTGCGGAGTCCCATACTCTCAGATCCCGGTAAATGCCACTGAGCTCATCACCCGCCCCCGCAAGCCCCTGCCCACGATTCCGGTAGCCAAAGCCCGCAAGGAAGGGTGCCCCACCACCACCAAGGGACCCGGGAACGGATTGGTATTAGTGCCCACAGGTCAGGTGCTGTACCAAGGGGTGCACTACGCGGTAGCCTCGGTGATTTTAAACCTCACCGAGGTGCGATTGCCAGAGTGGTGCCCCAAGGAAACGGAGCAATTGTACCAGGTCCTGTTAACAAGCATTTTCAGACAGTTTTATGAGTTCGACTTTGCTGATGTCGACAGAGCCGGACTGTACACCACACCACATGAGGTCTTGGACAGGGTAGGGAGACAAAGAAGGGGTACAGTAAATGATATTTTTACAGCCTTTAACACAGGGACTTCCATCATCAACACTCTGGATGACGTGGAGCTGCAGACCCAGATCAATGGTTTAAAAGTGCAGTTAAGAAAGATACTGACGGACGAGAATAAGGTAGTGGGTTCTGAGTTACATGAGGACCAGGCCATGACACTACACTTAAAAGAAATCATAGCTGAGCTGGAGAAACATGCTGAAAACGGTAAATGCTCTCATCAGAGAGGATCGGAATGCGTCAGATCAGGCTGCGCAGAATGAAGTGTGCGTGCTGTATGGGGCGTGGTTACTAGGCGAGGGCCGCAGTAATCTGGAGGATTTAAAACAAGGTTTGGTCCCCTCCTGGATCAGCAATAAGCACCTCGCAGCCCTCTACCCTTTTGAGAACGCATTAAGTCCGTGCCAGCTCAGACTAGCTTCAGAGGCCTACCCAGTCCCAGTGGACTGTGGGCGGTCTAATCACACCATTATGGGTATAGTGGTAAGAATGCCGGTTATGGGAAAGACAGCTAAACCTGCCCCGGTATACAGGGTGGAGAACATTGGAGTCATTCAAGGGGGTGCACACATTCGCTACACAGCGGTCTCACCGTACGTCATTCGATGAGAGCATGCAATGACGGGTACCGACCTCTCGGGGTGCCGGAGCCGGGGAGCACACATCATCCTGTGTCCCCAGCACTTGAATGCCTATTCGAAATCACAGTGCGGGTTCAGAACTGCTGGCGTGAAGCCTATAAATTGCACCATGGAGGCAATGGCACAAGGCCATGTGCCCCCGCAGGTGGCATATATAGGAGGTGGGACATACTGTGTCACCACTGCAGCGCCCCACTACCAACATGGACAGCACGGCTGGTGTCCGGTCAGTGACAGCAGTTTCTGCTTCAAACCCAAGGCAGAAGTTCAAGTGGCCCAAGAGCAAATTGTCCCTATTCCTGAACCTTCCACTGTTCACATCACTGTCAAAGAAAATTTCACCGATCTACAACGATTCGTTGCACATTTTGGCTACGTCATTCCCCCTCTCCCTGAACACCTCACCAAAATACTAAAAGCCGTTGCCGTTTCACAGAAACATTTTTACACGCTGGAGCAGAAGACTTTAGAAATAGGGGCAGACATATTAGAGATAGTGACCCCACAGTGGTGGGACCTGTTCACTAATATAGAAGTCCCTTCATGGATTCGGATAGCCTCCCACATCCTTGTAGTGTGGTGTATTTACTTTTTGTACATTGTAAGAGGGACAAGCGTGTCCAGAAGTATGAGAACAGAGGAGAATGGAGAGAGCATTATGTGCGGGTAGAAGAGGAGACACCCGTTTAGATTTTTGCTGCTATGTATAAAGTTAAAGTTTCCCTCCCTCCTCTATTTTTGATAGTATTCATGTATGATTTTGTGTGTATTTTTCTTTCTTTATGGTATTTTTATTGAAGTTTATTATATGTGTTGTTATTAATAAAAGAGAATATGTATGAACCAGGTGGTGTAGGGGTATTAGGCCCCCCTCCACGCCTGGAAATGTGTGTGTCAGATTTCAATTACAATGTATTGCCATCTATAGATGCTTAATGTACACTGTGGTTTTTCTGAAATGGGAAATGCATGTGTCGTGGGATCATAGATAGGTAAATACAGGGGATGGTTTGATTATGGAGAGTCAGAAAATTTTGTTCACCCAGAATTATGATACTTCAAACAAGTTAGAGTATCATCAGGGGGGACGGTAAGATTCGCAAAATTTGAACATTGTCCTATAAGGGTCTATAGGCAGAAGAGGCCTTAAATTTTAAAGACTGTTTTAAAAGAAGCCCAGAAAAAAGGGGCATTCAAAATGGCCATCAGACCCCGTGACCAGCTTTTTGGGACACTTTAAAATGGTTCCTGCTATCCCCAGACAGCCTTTGTGGATTCAGCCCACAGTAAGTTCTGGAAGGCCGTTTCGGAGAAAACAAAACCAGACAGAACCACATACATATGGATTGGATGCAGATCCAGTCAGATTGGTCTGTAGATAAAGGCCATCTAAATGTTTACCCAGACAAAGGAAAACAGTTTCAAATTCATAGGGGGAACAGCAAGAACTGTTAAAGACATCAAGAGGACATTAAAGACAATACAGGGTCATTCCAGACCAGAGATGGCCGTTACCAGCCATCCCAAAGTATTTTAAACATAATAACTATCCCACTCTGCTACCAGCCCGCCAAAAATTAAACAAAGACTAACCTTGATGTGGCAGGAGATAAGGGCTACGATGAGAAGTATAATTGGAGGCCTGAGGAGTGATCGAAAACACAGCGAAGAGACCCGGGGTAGCCATCAGGGACCCTCTAGGAAGATTGAGGAACGTCAATACGGAGACAGTCAAGAAGGTGATTCGAGTAGAGTCTGCGTCCAGCCCCGGGGTAGCCATCGGGAGATCATCGATACACCCCGGGCCATTGACGAGACAAAGGACAGTGACCCTCCATGAAGAAACCCATATGAAAACGGTAAACCAGCTGGGCTGTGCGATGAAACCCATATGAAAATGGTCAAACAGTTGGTCTCTCCTCGCGCCGACGTCCAGGCCTGCTAACATCCAGCCTGTCCGTGACCTTCACATCAAGGAAGAAGAAAGTGTGTCGCAGCCCGCTGCGTTCTGCTGACCACGTGGAGACTGGATGCCTGAGAGGATCAAAACGCAGAACTTTTCAAAACTCTATACTTTCCAACTGGATTGATGAGCATGTTTCTGGCCCCTCATAATCTGATCTAGATAGGTTTAGGGGGTGGGCATTTCAGGGGTAATTAATTATGAGTTGTTGTCCCTCAATGTTCCGTGTGTTTCCCCATTTCGTGATGACTTTTGTAAAGTATAATATGCCTGTGTGGCGGTACCACCGGTTGTACCTTACATAAAGACACATAATTCCCTTTAACTTACCTTACTGTATGTTTAACTTACCTTTTGGGGCCATTGCCCTTTTAACTTACCTGTTGGGGCCATTGCCCCTTTAAGACACGCCCTAGCGCGCTGACGTCACGTCACGTACGACGTGACGTGCGTGCGGCAGCTGCCAGCCCGACTCGGCCTCCCAGGACGGCCGCCGGCACAGCCCGGCCTAGCGTCATCGGCCGCATCGGCCAGCCGACGGGAGCGACGCGATCTTCCGCTCCCGCAGCAAGCACCGGCTCAGCCTGGCCTCCAGCTCCCGCGCTCGCGACTTCGGCCTCAACGGCCCGCGATGCAACGATGCGCATCACGTGATGCCCTAAGCGCGGGAAACGTGAACAACGTGATGACGTCACAACACAAACGTGATGACGTCATCACACTCTCCACAGGACTGTGAACTCAGTCCTCGTGGAGTCCCCGCTGGGACAAGACCTATACCATGGTGCTCCTACAGTCAGCCATCTTACCTGCCATCTTACCTGATGTAATTAGTCTGTTCCTGTAAATAAACAACTTGTTAATAGTTCGTCGAAGTCAAACTCTCTTATTTAGTGGCGATCTACATGAACCGCTACATTGGTGACCCAACGATGTGAGTACGGGAGCTCATCAATTCCAACACTACAATTGGTGAACCCGTATCCGTGAACGATTTTCACGGTAGCAACGCGCGCCTGAACCTCATCTTCCCACAAGACGACCGACGCACAACCGACGAACAACCACGGAACAGCAACCGCCTAACACCAATTCCTCCAAAGGCGACCCCGTCTTTGCGAACGTATTCGCAAGGTAAGCGCAGCCTGGAGCAGATCCCGTTTGACACGGACAAAACTCAACCGGACCCCGTTTTTTTGTGAACAATATTTACAAAAGAAGCACGCCATGGAAGCACCAGCCATTTTGCTGTTGCTACCGCAATCCAGGGAGCCACAGTCTCCCTCGTGCTTTATAAAGGTAGAAGCCCCGTTCGACGAGAACATCGATGCAGCGCCGACCACGCACTTGCTTACGGTCCCCGTACTCGTCTTTCCTATCGCCACACGGATCGTCCGCCTCTACGTCCAAAGCAACAGCAAGTATACATCTCTCCAAGCGCGGGGTACAGCATGTTCGGGCCCACAAAATTGGAGCGCGCCCTGCGGGGATACCACGAGGACTCACCCCCATGAAACACGAGGATGCACTCCTCGCGCACGAGGACCCATCCCTCGCGAACCACGAGGACACATCCCTCGTGAAAAACGACGACTCCTTCTCTGCCGACGACACACCAGCCCTTCAGCCTGCTGGTTGTGTTACCTACTACACGATTCGGCGTGAACAAAAGGCGTGCCGCCCTCCCGGCTGTTTTCTCCTAAATCTACAACTGTTACAAGTGTTGCCGCCCTCCAGGCAGAGTTAACCCCTCCTGAAAGCAACAGCAACCTGGACCGTTGCTGCCCTTTCTCCAGTTTTCCCTTTAACAAATGCAAACGTCTACTGAAGCTGCACACATCGAGGACGGGTCCAACGGGCATCCTGCGGCCGCGATCAGCCACGTGAAAGTTGCTAACCTCACCGATCACAGGTTAACGCAGTAACTCTTCACCCTCTGTTGTGTTAACGTCGTAGCACTATGGCACGCACCGTTCTGCGTGTTCCAGCCTCCTGAAGGTTTCGCTCACCTGTCGGCGAGTTCACTTACCTCGCCTGTCAAGTCCTTCTGGAACGTTCGTTTGGCGTTCCTGCAGAGTTCGTTATAACAAGGACTTGTTCCAACATCAACAGAGTCATCGCCCACGTCCGCCCAACCAGCCCGTCACTCTGACAAGGCCTGCTGTTTCGCACGTCTCCACGGTCCTTCGCCTGACGGATACACTTTATTCGCCATGACGCGCGTACGGATCCCCTCACGAGCAGCATCTTCGGAACTCGCTCGCCAAGCCAAGACAGCACGACCGCCGAGACCACCAGCGTCAGACCATCTCATCCTTGGACTTTCATTCAAGCGAATTCTGGTGGGGCCCATGTGGCGGTACCACCAGTTGTACCTTACATAAAGACACATAATTCCCTTTAACTTACCTTACTGTATGTTTAACTTACCTTTTGGGGCCGTTGCCCTTTTAACTTACCTGTTGGGGCCATTGCCCCTTTAAGACGCGCCCTAGCACGCTGACGTCACGTCACGTACGATGTGACGTGCGTGCGGCGGCTGCCGGCCCAACTCGGCCTCCCAGGACAGCCGCCGGCACAGCCCGGCCTAACGTCTTCGGCCGCATCGGCCAGCCGACGGGAGCGACGCGATCTTCCGCTCCCACAGCAAGTACCGGCTCAGCCTGGCCTCCAGCTCCCGCGCTCGCGACTTCGGCCTCAACGGCCAGCGATGCAACGACGCGCATCACGAGACGCCCTAAGCACGGGAAACGCGAACAACGTGATGACGTCACAACACAAACGTGATGACGTCATCACGCTCTCCACAGGACTGTGAACTCAGTCCTCGTGGAGTCCCCGCTGGGACAAGACCTATACCACGGTGCTCCTACAGTCAGCCATCTTACCTGCCATCTTACCTGATGTAATTAGTCTGTTCCTGTAAATAAACAACTTGTTAGTAGTTCGTCGAAGTCAAACTCTCTTATTTAGCGGCGATCTACACGAACCGCTACACCTGTATATATCTCAGCTAGTACTGTATTATGATTTGTTTTTCCCTCCCATGTACCCTCTTATTGGCTTGCAGTTTGATTTGTTTCTTTATGCAATAAAATTTCATTTCGTTTTCATTAAATTTGGTCTATAGAGTATTCTCTGCATTGTAGTTCCTGCCTCAAAGTCCAGTGTATAGAATCTAAGGGGTGAGTGGGTCGAACCACTCGAAAGTTTACTGTGCAAGAGAGAGAGGCCTCTGGAGAGAGAGAGAGACCTCTGCGATCTAAGAACCCCTTACACACCCCATTCCTCCCCTCCACTCCTACATGCGGGTGCCCATCCCCCTGCCAAGCTAGTTTAAACCCTCCCCAACAGCATTAACAAACCTCCCCGCGAGAATATTCATCCCGGCTCTGTTGAGGTGTAACCCGTCCGGCTTGTATAGGTCACACCTTCCCCAGAAATGGTCCCAATGCCTCAAGAATCTAAAGCCTTCCCTCCTGCACCATCTCTCCAGCCATGCATTCATCTGGTCTATCTTCCTATTCCTGTACTCACTAGCACATGGCACCGGGAGTTATCCGGAGATCACTAGCTTTGAGGTCCTGCTTTTTAATCTCTTTCCTAGCTCCCCATAGTCTGCCTGCAGGGCCTCATCCCTCTTTCTGCCTATGTTGTTGGTACCGATATGGACCACGACCTCTGGCTGTTCATCCTCTCCCCTCAGAGTGTCCTGCAGCCGCTCAGTGACATACTTACCCTGGCACCAGGGAGGCAACATACCATCCTGGAGTCACGTCTGCATCCACAGAAACGCCTATCTGTTCCCCTAACTAATGAATACCCGATCATTTAAAAAAAAAATTGTTTATGGGATGTGGATGTCGCTGGCAAGGCCAGCATTTATTGCCCATCCTTGAGAAGGTGGTGGTGTGCTGCCTTCTTGAACAGCTGCAGTCCGTGTGGTGAAGGTGCTCCCACCGTGCTGTTAGGGAGGGAGTTCCAGGATTTTGACCCAGCGACGATGAAGGATCCGCAATATATTTCCAAGTCAGGATGGTGTGTGACTTGGAGGGGAACTTGGAGGTGGTGGTGTTCCCATGCGCCTGCTGCCCTTGTCCTTCTAGGTGGAAGAGGTCGCGGGTTTGGGAGGTGCTGCCGAAGAAGCCTTGGCGAGTTGCTGCAGTGCATCTTGTAGATGGTACACACTGCAGCCATGGTACGCTGGTGGTGGAGGGAGTGAGGGGGAGAAATCCAGTTGGTTTGCGCCTCCCATCAGTGCCTTAAGAGGGCACTAATGGGGTGCAAAGCAACTAGCGCCTGTGCGGGCGAAGTTTGCGTTGCTCACGAAATTGACTAGACATTTTGCGGCGGCGCTAAGCACTATTGCCACGATCTCCTGCGCCCACAGAGCATGATGTCAGTCGAATGTGCAATGCCCCAGAGGCACCACGGACCGGATATTCAGTGGTGCCCCCTGCCTTGCCGCCTGCCGCTAGCAACGACAGGTTGACGGGAACGTTTTGCAGTCGGGAAGGGACTGGGAGAGCGCTATTTAAAGGCGACCGCTTCCTGCCTTTTTTTGTTGGCAAAGATTTTTCACCACGCATTCTAAGTGAGAGAGAGAGACTGCAGCAGATATTCAAAGCTCTGTTGAGGAGTTCTGGGTACTGAGCAGCACCTTGTAGGTTCTTTTTGATTTGACCTTCCTTGCATCGATTTAGAAGAGACTTTGGGGGCTGCACTCTGATCTCTTTCCCTGGGCCACTCCATTGTTCTTTCCAGCAGAATTGATGTACAGGTCTCTCCAGGCCGAGACTCAAGGCTGCAATGAGCAGGGTGTGGATGGAGAGCAAGATCGACCCTCCCCTTTAAGAACTGGCCGGTGCCAGTGTGCCTGTGTTCCATTGCTGACTGACATCACATGAGCTTCACCAGCGCTCTGAGTTAGCGCCTCGCTCCTCGGCCTTTGCGCCTTAAGACAGCGCTCCAATCACCTCCAGGGGCGATAAAAGCCAAGTTTGCAGTCGGAGGATATAATTAGCGCCAGGCGCTAAACTTTGCGCCCAGCCGATAATTGCACCCCAAGTGGGGCGATATTGAATTTCTACCCCTGAATGGTTAAGGTGGTGGATGGAGTGCCAATCAAGCGGGCTGCTTTGTCCTGGATGGTGTCGAGCTTCTTGAGTGTTGTTGCAGCTGCACTCATCCAGGCAAGTGGAGAATATTCCATCACACTCCTTACTTGTGCCTTGTAGATGGTGGAAAGGCTTTGGGGAGTCAAGAGGTGAGACATTCGCCACAGAATACCCAGTCTCTGACCTGCTCTTGTTCGTACAGTATTTATGTGGCTGGTCCAGTTAAGTTTCTGGTCAATGGTGACCCCCAGGATGTTGATGGTGGGGGTTTCAGCGATGGTAATGCCATTGAATGTCAAGGGGAGGTGGTTAGGTTCTCGCTTGTTGGAGATAGTCATTGCCTGGCACTTCTGTGGCGCCAATGTTACCTGCCACTTATCAGCCCAAGCCTGAATGTCGTCCAGGTCTTGTTGCATGTGGGCATGGACTGCTTCATTATCTGAGGAGTTGTGAATGGCACTGAACACTGTGCAGTCATCAGTGAACATCCCCATTTCTAACCTTATGTTGGAGGGAAGGTCATTGATGAAGCAGCTGAAGATGGTTGGGCCTAGGACACTGCCCTGAGGAACTCCTGCAGCGATGTCCAGGGGTTGTGATGATTGTCCTTCAACCACCACAACCAAAAAATCCTTTGTTGTGGAGATGCTGGTGTTGGACTGGGGTGGACAAATGTGAGAAGTCACACAACACCAGGTTATAGTCCAACAGCTTTATTTGAAATCACAAGCTCTGAAAGCTTGTGATTTCAAATAAAGCTGTTGGACTATAACCTGGTGTTGTGTGACTTCTCACATCTTCCTTTGTGCTAGGTATGGCTCCAGCCAGTGGAGCGTTTTCCCCCCGATTCCCATTGACTTCAGTTTTACTCGGGCTCCTTGATGCCACACTCAGTCAAATGCTGCCTTGATGTCAAGGGCAGTCACTCTCACCTCACCTCTGGAATTCAGCTCCTTTGTCCATGTTTGGGACAAAGCTGTAATGAGGTCGGGAGCTGAGTGGTCCTGGCAGAACCCAAACTGGGCATCAGTGAGCAGGTTATTGTTGAGTAAGTGCCACTTGATAGCACTGTCGATGACACCTTCCATCACTTTGCTGATGATTGAGAGTAGACTGATGGGGCGGTAATTGGCCGGGTTGGATTTGTCCAGTTCTTCCACTCTTCTTCCTCCCCCACCTGTGTAGCTGAGCCACCCGTGGTGCTGTGGCCTTGACTCTGGCTGCTCTCCCCAGAGGAGCCATCATTCCCACCAGTTTCCAGAACTGTGAACCGGTTAGTGAGCGAGATGCACTCTGGAGATTCCTGCCCTACCTGCCTGGTCCTCTTCCTCTGTCTGGTGGTCACCCATTCCCCCTCTGCCTGCACATTCTGAGGCTACGGGGTGACCCCTTCTAGAAACGTGCTTTCCAGGTATTTCTCAGCCTCGCAGATGCACTGTAGTGACTCCAGCTGCCGCTCAGACTCCGAAACTCGGAGCTCGAGTTGCTGCAGTTGGCAACACTTCCTGCACACGTGGTCATCCAGGCCGCAAGAAGCATTCAGGACTTCCGACATGGCAGAGGATGTGCAAGTCACGGGACTGAGCTGCCCTGCCATGCCTCTATTTACCAGACTATGGAGGTAATTTAGCAGAAATAACCTTAAAAAGTAACACTCAACAGCTACCCACCAATCAGCACCTCCCTCTGACAGCACGACACTGTCAACCGTGAGGGATTATAGAGTGCCCTCCTCAAATTCGGCTGCCCTCAAAAGTTTGTCACCATCCTCCGCCTGCATCACGATGACATGCAAGCCGTGATCCTGACCAATGGATCCACCAGACCCAATTCACGTATGGACCGGGGTCAAACAAGGCTGTGTCATCGCACCAACACTCTTCTTGATCTTCCTTGCTGCAATGCTCCATCTCACCCTCAGTAAGATCCCCACTGGAGTGGAGCTAATTTACAGAACAAACGGGAAACTGGTCAACCTCCGTCGCCTCCAGTCCAGATCCAAGGTTGTCCCATCCTCTGTCGTCGAATTACAGTATGCAGACGATGCTTGCGTCTGCGCTCACTCGGAGGTCGAACTCCAAACCATCGTAAACACCTTCACCGAAGCGTATGAGAGCATGGGCCTTACACTAAACATCCGTAAGACAAAGGTCCTCTACCAACCTGCCCCCACCACACAGTGCTGCCCCCCGATTATCAAAATCCACGACAAGGCCTTGGACAACGTGGACCACTTTCTATACCTTGGGAGATTACTGTCAACAAGGGCAGACATCGACGACAAAGTCCAACACCGCCTTCAGTGTGTCAGTGCAGCCTTCGGTCACCTGAGGAAGAGAGTGTTTGAAGACCAGGACCTCAAACCCGGCACTAAGCTCATGGTCTACAGGGCAGCAGTGATACATGCCCTGCTGTATGCCTCAGAGACACGGACCATGTACAGCACACACCTCAAAGCACTGGAGAGGTACCACCAATGCTGCCTCTGCAAGATCCTGCAAATCCATTGGTAGGATAGGCGCACCAACGTCAGTGTTTTTGCTCAGGCCAACATCCCCAGCATCGAAGCTCTGACCACGTTCGATCAGCTCCGGTGGATGGGTCACATTGTCCACATGCCCGATACGAGACTCCCAAAACAAGCGCTCTACTCGGAGCTCCGGCACGGCAAGAGAGCCCCAGGTGGACAGAGGAAACGCTTCAAGGACACCCTCAAAGCCTCCTTGAAAAAGTGCAACATCCCCACCGACACCTGGGAATCCCTGGCCCAAGACCGCACAAAGTGAGGGAGAAGCATCCGGGAAGGTGGCGAGCACCTCGAGTCTCTTCGCCGGGAGCAAGCGGAAGCCAAGTGCAGGCAGCGCAAGGAGCGCACGTCAACCCAAGCACCCCACCCACCCGCCCCTTCAACCACCATCTGCCCCACCTGTGACGGAGACTGTAGGTCCCGCATTGGACTCATCAGTCACCTGTGAACTCATTTTTAATGTGGAAGCAAGTCATGCTCAGTTCCGAGGGACTGCCTAAGAAGGAGAAGACCTCCCTCTATTAGATAGGCTATGAACTACTCAGCAGAAATATACTCAAAACGGAACAAAACAAAACTTACCACAAATACTCAGACTATATTCACCTCTCAGCTCCCTTGTGCCAGCGACACCTTCGAATTCTGACGTCACTCATTCGTTGAGTCACTTGCCAACAATCACCCTCGCAGGTAGTCCGCTCACTCAGATTCCAGAGAGTCTGAGAGAGAATCAGAGACTGAGAGAGAATCAGAGACTGAGAGAGAATCGGAGACTGAGAGAGAATCAGAGACTGAGAGAGAATCAGAGACTGAGAGAGAATCAGAGACTGAGTGTAGTGTATGTAACCTGTACCACCTTAAGAGACTACCTTAAGGTGATGAACTACTTTCTGATGGCTCCTGTATATTGTAGTACCGGTGGTGACCACACCGGTATATAAACCCTGTGGAGCAGTTTGTATTTCAGTTCAGGCCTGATCCTCAATTACTAAAGACCTGTTTAAGTATTCTGTTGTCTGTGTCCAGTTATTCAGCATAACTACATTTGGGAAATCACAGGCTCAACAGTGGCGACGAGTCTGATCGTACCTAGCGGCAGCTTTGCATCCAAGGAAGCTTCGTCCTCAGAACGGGCGTCGAAAAGGGGCATCCGCCCTCATCATCCTGCTGAGCACCGCATCGCACGGGAGGCATCGAGAACCCGGTTTGGATTTGCTGGCCACGAAGTCCACCATCAGCAACAGGCAGTGATCATTCCTTCTACGACAGCGGCGGGTAAGCCCGATCTAGCGACACGGAGAGAAAGTCGGCCGAGTTGTCAGTGGGAGAAGGGGAGGGAAACCGAAGAAAAGGGCGGAGAACATGACCGCAGCCGGTGAAAAGGGCCGGACTGCAATCGGGCAGAGACGCGCAGCAGCCAGAAAAGCGTTAATGTCCACGAGAACCGCGGGAGCGGCGGGGAACAAGAGCAGCAGCGTCGGGGGAAATAAGGACCGCTGGGAGGCGAGAACGGCAACAGCGCGGTAATCGCCATTTTAGTCGGCGGGGGAAGAAGATAAGCGCGGGAAAAGCCGCCAAGCGCGGGAAGCCGCCATTTTGGAAAAATAAATAAAATAAAGGAAACTCAACAAGATGCTAAAAACGGGTAACATCACTGCTTTTGATAGCGATGTAGAAGATTGGGCCACTTATGTGGAACGCGTTGAAGTTTACTGTACAGCGAATGAGGTACCGGCGGATAAGAAAGCACTAACCATATTAAACTCGATGGGTGCGAAGACGTACGGGTTATTAAGGCACCTTGTAACACCAGATAAACCATTAGGAAAGAGTTTTGCTGAGATTGTTACTATCCTGCAAGAGCATTTAAACCCCACGCCGCTGCTGATAGCGGAACGATTTCAATTTTACAAAAGAATTCAGCTTAAAGAGGAAAGCAACGCTGAATTCTTAATCGAACTGTGCAAGTTATCAAAGTACTGTCAGTTCGGTACAGGACTAGCAGACGCTCTGAGAGATAAGTTCGTGTGTGGGCTACTAAAGGAAGGAACCCAGAAGCGACTGCTAGAGGAGAAGGATCTTACGCTGGACAAAGCTTTCAGCATTGCAGCATCGCACGACGCAGCAGCACGAGGCACTGCGGAAATGCAGCAAAGGCCATCGGAATTCAGCACCAATGAAATGGCATTGGGTGCAGCAAAGTGTTATCGTTGTGGAAGGACAACGCATGATCAGAACCAGTGCTGGTTCAAAGATAAAGAATGCAGGAAATGTGGCAGACTTGGTCACATAGCGAAAGTATGCCGGTCAGGAAAGAAGACCAGCAACAAAAAGTTGCCGCAGGAGAAGTACAAGAAAGTACACAAGGTTACAGAGAACAGTTCGGATGAACAAAAGACGGATTCAGACTCCAGCAGTAAGGAACTGGGTTGTCTAAAAATACATAATGTGGGTAACACAGCAGACCACCAAACTATCTGGGTCATGCTTCGGATAGCAGGAGTCCAAGTGAAGATGGAATTGGACATTGGATCGGCATTGACGGTCATGAATAAGCAAGAGTACAAAAGGTTATTCTCACACATTCCCCTGAGGGATACGGAGATTGTATTGAAAACATACACGGGGCAAAGAGTATACCCCATCGGAAAGATAAAGGTAAAGGTGGTCTACAATGGTAAAGAAAGTCAGGGAATGGACTTGTATGTGTTACCTGAGGGAGGTCCACCACTACTGGGACGGGAATGGATCCGGAGAATAAATATGGACTGGCATTCCTTACAAGCACTAACTGTAGATTCCTGTAAAGAGGACGATGTCAAACCTAAACGACTGTCCAAAATATTGGACGATGCTAAGGAGGTGTTCCAACAGGGACTGGGAACACTGAAAGGAATTACGGCAAACATCAAGGTTGAAGAACATGCAAACCCAACATTTTTCAAAGCCAGACTGGTACCTTATGCGATACGACCTGCTGTGGAAGCAGAGCTGGAAGAGCTAGAACGTTCAGGAGTACTGTCAAAGGTGGACTGGAGCGAATGGGCCACGCCCATTGTTCCCGTCATGAAGCGTTCATTGAGCAACAAGCCGGGGGAACCTGGGAAGGTTCGCATCTGTGGCGATTTCAAGATCACTGTTAATCCGGTTCTTCACACGGTGCAATATCCGCTTCCGCGGATTGAGGATATCTTCGCTTCGCTGTCTGGCGGGAAACACTTCACCAAGATAGACCTGGCGCAGGCGTACTTACAGATGGAAGTTGATGAAGCGTCACGCCAGTATCTCACGATCAACACATAAGGGCTTATATCAGTATAATAGACTGGTTTTTGGAGTGGCATCGGCTCCAGCGATTTGGCAAAGGGCCATGGAGCAGGTATTACAGGGAATTCCAGGCACATAATGCCACCTGGACGACATTCTGATTACAGGAGATGATGATAAGGAACACCTCGCGAATTTGGAGCAGGTGCTCACCAGATTGAAAGAATATGGACTCAGAGTTAATCGCCAGAAATGTGAGTTCTTTCGGAAGCGAATCTCGTACTGCGGTCACGTCATTGACCAGGAGGGGCTTCATAAGTCACCTGACAAGATCGAAGCTGTTGTGAAAGCTCCCGCTCCGGAAAATGTATCCCAGTTGAGGTCGTTCCTTGGGTTGATTAACTATTACCACAAGTTTCTTCCAAATTTATCCACGGTGTTACACCCGCTGAACACTCTTTTGCAAATGGGAGTACCATGGAAGTGGAGCGAGGACTGTAAGCGGGCTTTTCAAAAAAGCAAGGCACTGATCACCTCTAAGGAAGTGTTGGCTCACTTTAACCCAACGCTGCCTATTCGTTTAGCTTGTGATGCTTCTCCATATGGTATCGGGGCAGTGCTCTCACATAAGTTGCCAAATGGCTTGGAAAGGCCAGTCGCGTTCGCATCCAGATCATTGACCTCCGCTGAGCGCAACTATGCTCAGATAGATAGGGAGGCTCTCAGCCTCGTGTGGGGAGTTAAGAAATTTAACCATTACCTGCAAGGCCAAAGGTTTACGCTGCTGACAGATCACCAGCCGTTGGTTTCCATCTTTAACCCTAAGAAGGGTGTTCCGGTTATGACGGCGCGGAGGCTTCAGAGATGGTCTCTTTTCCTAGGGGCACATCAATATGATATCGAATTCAAAGGTACAAAGCAACATGGTAATGCTGATGGGCTGTCGCGCCTGCCACTACCTACAGCGGAAGAGGCACCGGCAGTTGACCCTGTCGAGATATTTCACTCGACCATCATCGAATGCTTACCAGTCACCAATGCGAGTATTGAGAGAGAGACCAGAAACGACCCGACACTGTCTCGGGTCTACGATTTGACAGTGAAGGGATGGCCAACACATGGCAAACCACTGTTACTGGCATTCTCAGCCAGACGAGAGCAGCTGTCCGTCTGTCAAGGAACATTGATGTATGGAACAAGGGTGATTATTCCTCCTAAATTAAGGGAGAGAGTTCTGAAGGAACTGCATGAAGGTCATCTGGGGGGAGTCAAGATGAAAGGCCTTGCTAGGGCTTATGTGTGGTGGCCAGGTATCGACAAACAAATAGAGGATCTGACTAAAAGCTGCTCAGGGTGCCAAAAAGTTCAAAATGCACCTCCAATTGCACCGCTGCATCCGTGGGAATGGCCTTCAACCCCATGGCAATGTGTGCATATCGACTTTGCAGGTCCATTCATGGATTCCATGTTTTTGATAGCGGTAGACGCACATTCTAAATGGCCAGAAGTGATTAAGATGTCGACCACTACCTCTGAAAAGACGATCGCAGTTCTAAGAACCATATTTGCAAGGAATGGGCTGCCGGAACAAATATGTTCAGACAACGGACCACAGTTCGTGTCAGAAGAATTCCAGAAATTCATGAAGAAGAATGGGGTGAAACACTATACATCTGCCCCATATCATCCGGCTACAAATGGGTTGGCCGAGAGATTTGTACAAACGTTCAAAAAGGCGATAAAGGCCATGAGCGAAGACCATATTCCACTACAACACAAGGTGGACAATTTCCTGATGGCATATCGAAACGCCACGCATGCAGTGACAAATCAAAGCCCTGCCATAATGTTCTATAACAGGAGGTTGCGGTCCCGATTGGATTTGTTAAAACCCAATGTGCGTAGGGAAGTCGAAAACAAACAATTCCAGCACGTAAATAACAAGGGCACTCGGAGTTTCGAAATAGGACAACCAGTGTTGGCCAGGGACTATAGGAATGATAAATGGCAATCCGGAACAATTCGTGCCCGACAAGGACCCTTGATGTACACGGTAGACGTTGGTGAGAACATAATACGACGTCATGCTGACCAACTTGTGGAATCGAGAACAAGGGTCGACCCCATGTCTACGGCAGAGACACCAGTTGAAGAAGTTATTGAGCCTGTAGCATCTACCTCAGACTCGAACGTACATGATGATGTTCAATCCATAAGAGATCAAATGGATGAGTCACCCCAGCAACGAGAACCAGAGACCCCTGAAAGGCGTTATCCGGCCCGGATCAGGAGGCCTCCTCAGAGACTGAATCTTTGAACAGTTTTGTATGAAAGTTGTATATATATGTTATCCATGTTATGTTTAAATTGGGGTGTACACTGTTAAGCTAAAAGGGGAGGAATTGTAGTGTATGTAACCTGTACCACCTTAAGAGACTACCTTAAGGTGATGAACTACTTACTGATGGCTCCTGTATATTGTAGTACCGGTGGTGACCACACCGGTATATAAACCCTGTGGAGCAGTTTGTAGTTCAGTTCAGCCCTGACCCTCAATTACTAAAGACCTGTTTAAGTATTCTGTTGTCTGTGTCCAGTTATTCAGCATAACTACATTTGGGAAATCACAGACTCAACACTGAGAGAGAATCAGAGACTGAGAGAGAATCAGAGACTGAGAGAGAATCAGAGACTGAGGGAGAATCAGAGACTGAGGGAGAATCAGAGACTGAGAGAGAATCAGAGACTGAGGGAGAATCAGAGACTGAGAGAGAATCAGAGACTGAGGGAGAATCAGAGACTGAGGGAGAATCAGAGACTGAGGGAGAATCAGAGACTGAGAGAGAATCAGAGACTGAGGGAGAATCAGAGACTGAGAGAGAATCAGAGACTGAGGGAGAATCAGAGACTGAGAGAGAATCAGAGACTGAGGGAGAATCAGAGACTGAGGGAGAATCAGAGACTGAGAGAGAATCAGAGACTGAGGGAGAATCAGAGACTGAGAGAGAATCAGAGACTGAGAGAGAATCAGAGACTGAGAGAGAATCAGAGACTGAGGGAGAATCAGAGACTGAGAGAGAATCAGAGACTGAGGGAGAATCAGAGACTGAGAGAGAATCAGAGACTGAGAGAGAATCAGAGACTGAGAATTAAATGTGAAATTGAGGGGAATCCGTCAGCCACCGAAAGGATGAAACATAACATTAGTTGATTCACAGAGAGAAGATGATGCGGAACAAAGTGTGAGTAAGGTCAGCGAGAGTGAGGAATTGAGGAAGTGTACACACAGCTAGAGAACGAGAGACAGACACAATCTTAAGCAGACAGAGAAAACACAGCAACAGGCAGAGAGAGGGAAGTGAAAATAATCCGTTGGGAGCTGACTCAATTTTCAAGGACAATATAACTGAATTTTTTTAATCTCTTAAACATGGATAAGTTAGTGGGAGACTGACAGCTGATGTATCAAACAGACAAACTGCACAGAGAACAGACGCTTCGCTCGAGGATGGCGCTGGCTAATTTAATATTCTAATAGAATTCAAACACTCTTTAAACTAACAGGACTAACAACTCCATCATGTAATGCAAGAGAGATTGTGAGACACTGTACGAATAAAGCAGAATCAGATCCGACCATAAAGCAGCCATGCTGCTTCCATAATTAAAGAGCAGGTCGCTTGTTAGCTCATTATCCAAGCATTTTGTTTGCATCTTTCTATTGTGCCACTTTTTTTTTGCCTGCTTTTAGTTTCCTCACAACACGTTTCCTTCTCAGCTGTGGCTCAGTGGGCAGCACGTTCTCGCCTCTGAGTCAGAAAGTCTTTGGTTCAAGTCCCACCCCAGAGACTTGTGGCAGCCCTGTCTGATTTCCCCCTCGCTAACCCAGCAACACGACGGCTGCACAGACTCCGCTTGGAATCTCCTGAGTATGGAAGATTAAGGGGTGGTCCATTGAGGTGTTTAAGATGACGAAACGAAAGTATTTGATAATGTAGATACAGAGAGAAACTATTTCCTCTGGTGGGGGTAGTCCAGAACAAGGGGGGCATCACCTTAAAATTAGAACCAGGCCGTCCAGGGGTGATGTCAGGAAGCACTTCTTCACACAAAGGGTGGTGGAAATCTGGAACTCTCTCCCCCATAAAGCTGTTGAGGCTGGGGGTCAATTGAAAATGTCAAAACTGAGATTGATGGATTTTTGTTGGGTAAGGGTATTAAGGGTTTCGGAACCAAGGCAGGTAGATGGAGTTAAGACACAGATCAGCCATGATCTAATTGAATGGTGGAACAGGCTCAAGGGGCTGAATGGCCTCCTCCTGTTCCTATGTTTCAGCTGCAGTGTCCAAATTGCAATAAGCTAACCTGGGATTCCTCCTGGTGTGTGTCCTTAAGTTACACTTTAGAATTAGGGAATCATACAGCACAGAAGGAGGCCCTTTGGCCCATGCTCGCTCTTTGGTAGAACCATTCAATTAGTCCCACATCACCAGCTGTATACAAACAACAGCTGAATTCCTGCATCCCATCACTGTGTGGGGGAGCCAGTGATCCAGACCGCCATCCCATCACTGTGTGGGGAGTCAGTGATCCAGACCGCCATCCCATCACTGTGTGGGGAGTCAGTGATCCAGACCGCCATCCCATCACTGTGTGGGGAGTCAGTGATCCAGACCGCCATCCCATCACTGTGTGGGGGAGTCAGTGATCCAGACCGCCATCCCATCACTGTGTGGGGGAGTCAGTGATCCAGACCGCCATCCCATCACTGTGTGGGGGAGCCAGTGATCCAGACCGCCATCCCATCACTGTGTGGGGAGTCAGTGATCCAGACCACCATCCCATCACTGTGTGGGGAGTCAGTGATCCAGACCACCATCCCATCACTGTGTGGGGGAGTCAGTGATCCAGACCGGCATCCCATCACTGTGTGGGGGAGTCAGTGATCCAGACCGCCATCCCATCACTGTGTGGGTGAGTCAGTGATCCAGACCGGCATCCCATCACTGTGTGGGGGAGTCAGTGATCCAGACCGCCATCCCATCACTGTGTGGGGGAGCCAGTGATCCAGACCACCATCCCATCACTGTGTGGGGGAGCCAGTGATCCAGACCACCATCCCATCACTGTGTGGGGGAGCCAGTGATCCAGACCGCCATCCCATCACTGTGTGGGGAGCCAGTGATCCAGACCGCCATCCCATCACTGTGTGGGAGAGTCAGTGATCCAGACCGCCATCCCATCACTGTGTGGGGGAGCCAGTGATCCAGACCGCCATCCCATCACTGTGTGGGGGAGCCAGTGATCCAGACCGGCATCCCATCACTGTGTGGGGAGCCAGTGATCCAGACCGCCATCCCATCACTGTGTGGGGAGCCAGTGATCCAGACCGCCATCCCATCACTGTGTGGGGAGTCAGTGATCCAGACCGCCATCCCATCACTGTGTGGGGGAGCCAGTGATCCAGACCGCCATCCCATCACTGTGTGGGGGAGCCGGTGATCCAGACCGCCATCCCATCACTGTGTGGGGGAGCCAGTGATCCAGACCACCATCCCATCACTGTGTGGGGGAGCCAGTGATCCAGACCGCCATCCCATCACTGTGTGGGGGAGCCAGTGATCCAGACCGCCATCCCATCACTGTGTGGGGGAGCCAGTGATCCAGACCGCCATCCCATCACTGTGTGGGGAGTCAGTGATCCAGACCGGCATCCCATTGTTGTGTGGAGAGCAAGTGATCCAGACCGCCATCCCATCGTTGTGTGGGGGAGTCAGTGATCCAGACCGCCATCCCATCAATGTGTGGGGGAGCCAGTGATCCAGACCGGCATCCCATCACTGTGTGGGGGAGCCAATGATCCAGACCACCATCCCATCACTGTGTGGGGAGCCAGTGATCCAGACCGCCATCCCATCACTGTGTGGGGAGTCAGTGATCCAGACCGCCATCCAATCACTGTGTGGGGAGTCAGTGACCCAGACCACCATCCCATCACTGTGTGGGGAGTCAGTGATCCAGACCGCCATCCCATCACTGTGTGGGGAGTCAGTGATCCAGACCGCCATCCCATCACTGTGTGGGGGAGCCAGTGATCCAGACTGCCATCCCATCACTGTGTGGGGAGTCAGTGATCCAGACCGGCATCCCATCACTGTGTGGGGAGTCAGTGATCCAGACCACCATCCCATCACTGTGTGGGGAGTCAGTGATCCAGACCACCATCCCATCACTGTGTGGGGAGTCAGTGATCCAGACCACCATCCCATCACTGTGTGGGGAGTCAGTGATCCAGACCACCATCCCATCACTGTGTGGGGAGTCAGTGACCCAGACCACCATCCCATCACTGTGTGGGGAGTCAGTGATCCAGACCGGCATCCCATCACTGTGTGGGGAGTCAGTGATCCAGACCACCATCCCATCACTGTGTGGGGAGTCAGTGATCCAGACCACCATCCCATCACTGTGTGGGGAGTCAGTGATCCAGACCACCATCCCATCACTGTGTGGGGAGTCAGTGATCCAGACCACCATCCCATCACTGTGTGGGGAGTCAGTGATCCAGACCGCCATCCCATCACTGTGTGGGGGAGTCAGTGATCCAGACCGCCATCCCATCACTGTGTGGGGGAGCCAGTGATCCAGACCGCCATCCCATCACTGTGTGGGTGAGTCAGTGATCCAGACCGCCATCCCATCACTGTGTGGGGAGTCAGTGACCCAGACCACCATCCCATCACTGTGTGGGGAGCCAGTGATCCAGACCGCCATCCCATCACTGTGTGGGGAGCCAGTGACCCAGACCGCCATCCCATCACTGTGTGGGGAGCCAGTGATCCAGACCGCCATCCCATCACTGTGTGGGGAGTCAGTGACCCAGACCACCATCCCATCACTGTGTGGGGAGCCAGTGATCCAGACCGCCATCCCATCACTGTGTGGGGAGTCAGTGACCCAGACCGCCATCCCATCACTGTGTGGGGGAGCCAGTGATCCAGACCACCATCCCATCACTGTGTGGGGAGTCAGTGACCCAGACCACCATCCCATCACTGTGTGGGGAGCCAGTGATCCAGACCGCCATCCCATCACTGTGTGGGGAGTCAGTGACCCAGACCGCCATCGCATCACTGTGTGGGGAGCCAGTGATCCAGACCGCCATCCCATCACTGTGTGGGGGAGCCAATGATCCAGACCGCCATCCCATCACTGTTTGGGAGAGTCAGTGACCCAGACCGGCATCCCATCGTTGTGTGGAGGGATCGGATCGTAGGCACATACCCTTGAGAGTAAGACTTGCATTTGTATAGCCTCTTTCATGAACTCAGGATGTCCAAAAGCACTTGATCAGCCAATGAAGTACTTTTCGACAGCACTGTGATAATGACCAGATCGTCTGTTTTAGTGATAAATATTGGCCAGGACACCGGGGGGAGCTCCCCTGTTCTTCTTCGAAATAATTCCGTGGGATCTTTTATGTCCACCTGAGAGGGCAGACGTCTCAGTTTAATGTCGCACCTGAAAGCTGGCACCTCCAGACAGTGCAGCACTCCTTCAGTACTGCACTGGAACTGTCAGCCTAGGTTTATGCTCAAGTCTCTGGAGTGGGACCTGAACCCACGAGCTTCTGACTCAGAGACGAGAGAGCTACTCATTGAGTCACGGCCGACACTAGCTGTCACAGTAGAGAAAGAAAGAAAGACTTGCATTTCTATAGCGCCTTTCACAACCTCAGGACGCCCCGAAGCACTTTACAGCCAATGAAGTACTTTAGAAATGCAGTGGATGTGGGAAATGCGACAGCCAAGATAAAGGCTGGCTAGATGTGACATCGCCCTACCAACAAGCTTTTCTTGTATCTGCTCTGGGAGTATGCGAGGAGCATTCGAAGAGCCTCCACCAGCTCTGGGAGCAGGCCGACTGTGAGCTCCAGCCGAGGCTGTTCTGAGCATCACTTGAAACTGGCTTCATTCGAGCTGCAGAACGGCTGAGGCTGACAGCCAAGGCTTCCTCTTTGGGATGACGCATTGTGAGCTAACACGTCACAGCCCGCAGTCGCTCTCATAACCAACTGTCACCCACTGCACGCCAGGCCAGTGCGGGAACTTGTTCCTGATTAACCACGGAGCCCCTTGCAGGCAGGAACCTATTAAAAAATATCTTCAGGCTCCTGTGCAATGTGGAAAGGTTTTATTGAAATAAAATATAGAAACATTTTGTCACTGGTGCCGCTGCCTCTATTAATAATTACACATCTCATGAGAGTGAGTTATAATATGCTTTTAACATCAGCTTCAAGTAAGGTTCATGAAATAACAAGCAGGTTTCATCACTTATTACCCTGCCAACTCTTTTATCTTCTCTTGTCATTTTGTTGCTTATAGAATTCCTTTAATGTTCAATATATCTGCTCTTTCTTGGCCTCTCTGTCTGTCTCTCCCACTTCTCCTCTTCCTATCTCTCTTCTACTTTTCTACCAGTGTTCAGACTTACCCTTAGATTCCCACCCACTCTCGCCCAGGAATTCCATCTTTTTACACCCATCTCCTCCCTGCTGTCTCCAAGCTCATCTCATCCCAGAAATCCATCCTCCCGCTTTCTTAATTCCCTCCTCACTTGTAGAATCATAGAATCATAGAAAGGTTACAGCACAGAAGGAGGCCATTCGGCCCGTCGAGCCCGTGCCGGCTCGCTGCAAGAGCACTTCAGCCAGTCCCACTCCCCCGCCCTTTCCCCGTAGCCCTGCAAATGTTTTTCCTTCAGGTATTTATCCAATTCCCTTTTGAAAGCTGTGATTGAGTCTGCCTCCACCACCCTTTCAGGCAGTGCATTCCAGACCCTCACCACTCGCTGCGGAAAACAGTTTTTCCTCATGTCGCCTTTGGTTCTTCTGCCAATCACCTTAAATCTGTGTCCTCTGGTTCTCGACCCTTCCGCCAATGGGAACAGTTTCTCTATCTACTCTGTCCAGACCCCTCATGATTCTGAGCACCTCTATCAGATCTCCTCTCAACCTTCTCTGCTCCAAGGAGAACAACCCCAGCTTCTCCAGTCTATCCACATAACTGAAGTACCTCATTCCTGGAACCATTCTCGTAAATCTTTATCTAAGGCCCAGAATTGGACACAATACTCCAGTTGAGGCCAACCAGTGTTTTATAAAGGTTCATCATAACTTCCTTGCTTTTGTACTCTATGCCTCGATTTATGAAGCCCAGAATCCCATATGCTTTTTTAACCACTTTCTCAACCTGCCCTGCCACCTTCAGCGATTTATTCACATATACCCCCAGGTCTCTCTGTTCGTGCACCCACTTTAAGATTGTACCCTTTAGTTTATATTGCCTTTCCTTGTTCTTCCTACCAAAATGTATCTCTTTGCACTTTTCTGCATTGAATTTCATCTGCCACATGTCTGCCCATTTCACCAGCCTGTCTATGTCTTCCTGAAGTCTATCACTCTCTTCACTGTTCACTATACTTCCAAGTTTTGTGTCATCTGCAAATTTTGAAATTGTGTCCTGTACACCTACATCCAAGTCATTAATATATATCAAGAAAAGCAGTGGTCCTAGTACCGACCTCTGGGGAACACCACTGTGTACCTTCCTCCAGTCCAAAAAACAACCGTTCACCACTACTCTCTGTTTCCTGTCACTCAGCCAATTTTGTATCCGTGCTGCCACTGTCCCTTTTATTCCATGGGCTTCAACTTTGCTGAAAAGTCTATTATGTGGCACATTGTCGAACGCCTTTTGGAAGTCCATGTACACCACGTCAACCGTATTACCCTCCTCAACCCTCTCTGTTACCTTATCAAATACTCGATCAAGTTAGTTAAACACGATTTGCCTTTAACAAATCTGTGCTGGCTTTCCTTGTCCAAGTGACTGTTAACTTTGTCCCTGATTATCATTTCCAAAAGCTTCCCCACTACCGAGGTTAAACTGGCTGGCCTGTAGTTGCTGGGTTTATCTTTACACCCTTTTTTGAATAATGGTGTAACATTTGCAATTCCCCAGTCCTCTGGCACCACCCCCGTATCTATGGAGAATTGGAATATTATGGCCAGTAACTCCACGATTTCCTCCTTCACTTCCCTCAGCATCCTAGCATGCATCCCATCTGGTCCTGGTGACTTATCAACTTTAAGTTCAGACAGCCTTTCTAGTACCTCCTCTTTATCAATTATTATCTCATCCAGTATCTCCTCTACCTCCTCCTTCACTATGTCTATGGCAGCATCTTTTTCCCTGGTGAAGACAGATGCAAAGTATTCATTTAGTACCTCAGCCATACCCTCTGCCTCCATGCGTAGGTCTCCTTTATGGTCCCTAATCGGCCCCACCCCTCCTCTTACTAACCGTTTATTATTTATATGCCTATAGAAGACTTTTGGATTCCCTTTTGTGTTGGCTGCCATTGTATTCTCATACCCTCTCTTTGCCCCTCTTATTTTCTTTTTCACTTCTCCGCTGAACTTTCTATATTCAGCCTGATTCTCACTTGTATTCTCAACCTGACACCTGTCATACGCCCCCTTTTTCTGCTTCATCTTACTCTCTATCTCTTTTGTCATCCAGGGAGCTCTGGTTTTGGTTGCCCCACCTTTCCCCCTCATGGGAATGTACCTCGATTGTACCTGAACCATCTCCTCTTTAAAGGCAGCCCATTGCTCAATTACAGTTTTGCCTGCCAATCTTTGATTCCAATTTACCTGGGCCAGATCCGTTCTCAACCCACTGAAATTTGCCTTCCTCCAATTAAGCATTTTTACTCTAGATTGCTCCATGTCCTTTTCCATAGCTAACCTAAACCTTATGATACTATGACCACTGTTCCCTAAATGCTCCCCTACTGACACTTGCTCCACTTGACCCACCTCATTCCCCAGAACCAGATCCAGCAATGCCTCCTCCCTCGTCGGGCCAGAAACATACTGATCAAGAAAGTTCTCCTGAAAACACTTCAGAAATTCTTCCCCCTCTCTGCCCTTCACACTATTACTATCCCAGTCTATATTAGGATAGTTGAAGTCCCCCATTATCACTACTCTATAGTTCTTGCACCTCTCTGTAATTTCCCTGCAAATTTTCTCCTCTATATCCTTCCCACTAGTTGGTGGTCTATAGAATACACCTAGTAGTGTAATGGCAGCTCTCTTGTTTCTTAACACTAGCCATATAGATTCTGTCCTTGACCCCTCCAGGACATCCTTTCTCTCCAGCACTGTAACATTCTCCTTAACCAATACTGCCACACCACCTCCTTTCTTTCCTTTCCTGTCTTTCCTGAACACCTTATATCCAGGAATATTTAAAACCCAGTCCTGCCCTTTTTTGAGCCAGGTCTCTGTTATCGCCATGACATCATATCCCCATGTGGCTATTTGCGCCTGCAGCTCACCAACTTTCTTTACCACACTTTGTGCGTCTACACACACGCCCTGTAAACCTGTGTTAGACCTTCTTGTATTTTCTCTTAGTCTGACCCGCATCTTACTCTTGTGCTGCCTGTCTCTCCCCATTCTTTGTGCACTTTGTTTCTCCTTTCTAATGCTACATCCTGGTGCCCAACCCCCTGCCAAATTAGTTTAAACCCTCCCCGACAGCATTCGCAACCGCCCCCCCCCGCAAGGACATTGGTTCCGGCTCTTTTGAGGTTCAACCCGTCCACCTTGTACAGATCCCACTCTCCAGCCACGCATTCATCCGCTCTATCCTCCTATTTCTGTACTCACTAGCTCGTGGCACCGGGAGCAATCCAGAGATTACTACCTTTGAGGTCCTGCTTTTTAATCTCTTTCCTAGCTCCCTAAAATCTACCTGCAGGACCTCATCCCTCTTTCTACCTATGTCGTTGGTACCGATATGGACCACGACCTCTGGCTGTTCACCCTCCCCCCTTAGGATGTTCTGCAGCTGCTCAGTGACATCCTTAACCCTGGCACCAGGGACACAACATACCATCCTGGAGTCACACTTGATGCTGTAGAAACGCTTGTCTGTTCCCCTAACTATTGAATCCTCTATCACTATTGCCTTCCCGATCTTCTTCCTCCCCCCACCCCGCCACACCTCCGCCCTGTACAGCTGAGCCACCCGTGGTGTTGTGGACTTGGCTCTGGCTGCACTCCCCAGAAGAACCATCGCCCTCACCAGACTGGTTGGCGAGCGAGATGCACTCAGGGGACTCCTGCACTACCTGCCTGGTCCTCCTTGTCTGTCTGGTGGTCACCCATTCCCTCTCGGCCTGCGCACTCCTTAGCTGCAGGGTGACCAGCTCCTGAAACGTGCTATCCACGGCTCTCAGCCTCGAGGATACATCGCAGTGACCTCAGCTGCTGTTCAAGCTCCGAAACCTGGAGCTCGAGCTCCTCCAGCTGATGACACTTCCTGCATATGTGGTTGTCCAGGACACGGGAAGTATCCTGGTGTCCACACATGGCACAGGATGTGCATTCCACGGGACTGAGCTGCCCTGCCATGCCTCTATTTATTCGACTATTAACTAACTTACAGAAATAAGCTTACGACTAAGGGGGAGAAATTGGCCTTCTTTGCGCCTCCCGGTAACGCCTCTAGGGGACGATAACGGGGCGCTAGGGGCTTACCGACCGGGCGCGGTGAAATTACCGATGCCCGTGAACTTTCATGGTGGGTTAGTGCTGGCACTAAAACATACCGCCTCGCTCTCCTGCGCCCCGGAGATCATGACATCATCCGGTGCGCAGCGCCCCGCTATCGCCCCCTGCAGCATCGCCGGGCGTCAACAACGGCGGCTGCAGGAGGCGAGGTCACCTCGGCCGGTCGCATGGGGAGCGGTAATTAAAGGCAGTGGTGGTCGGGTCGGCCAACATTTAATAATGTCCCCAGTGTGCTGTATTTTGATGTTTTTCCAGCCCGCGGTTGATCAGCTCTCTCAGAGTGTTCGGGGCCGCAGCGGCCGTAATGCCAGTGCCGTCGACGACCATTCCCAGCCTCGACCTTCAATGACCGCACCGTCGGCCCTTCCCTTTAAGGGAGGGACGGAGCTTGTAAAACCGGCAATGCTGCCCCGAACATTGCACCGCGCTTTGCCGTTACCGCTCCCGCCCATCTCGCTCCCTTTAGTGCCTGAAGGGAAGTGGTAGCGCTTGATTTAGCGCATCACTTCCCTCGCGGAGCGCTAAACTGGAAGTTTCCGCCGGAATCAGTTGCGTAGCTCCCGCAAAAGTTATCGCCCCAAATGAGGCGCTACGCAATTTCTAGCCCTAAGAGTCTTAAAATTCAGGCCTATCTTTATCTCCGGCACATTCTCTCGCTCTTTTAGTTAACGTCTTTATTCACACGATTACTTCTAGTCATATTAATTAGTTTATTTAGTTAAGTTTTTTTTATTCGTTTATGGGATCTGGTTGTCGCTGGCAAGGCCAGCATTTATTGCCCATCCCTAGTTGCCCTTAAGAAGGTGGCGGTGAGGTGCCTTCTTGAACTGCTGCAGTCCGTGGGGTGAAGGTGCTCCCACAGTGCTGTTAGGGAGGGAGTTCCAGGATTTTGACCCAGCGACGATGAAGGATCGGCGATATACGTCTAAGCCAGGATGGTGTGTGTGACTTGGAGGGGAACTTGGAGGTGGTGGTGTTCCCATGCGCCTGCTGCCCCTTGTCCTTCTCGGTGGCAGAGGTCGTGGGTTTGGAAGGTGCTGCCGAAGAAGGCTTGGCGAGTTGCTGCAGTGCATCTTGTAGATGGTACACACTGCAGACCCATCAAAGCTGGCGCAGGAGGAAGGTTCTGATCTTGGCTCGGTCCTCGAGAGCTCCATCGGTACAGTCCCACTTTGGATCACGCTGTCACTCTCTCTCCTCTCTTCATGATCTCACTCTCACTCTCTCTCCACTCTTCACGATCTCACTCTCACTCTCTCTCCACTCTTCACGATCTCACTCTCACTCTCTCTCCACTCTTCACGCTCTCACTCTCACTCTCTCTCCACTCTTCACGATCTCACTCTCACTCTCTCTCTCTCCTCTATTCACTATCTCACTCTCACTCTCTCTCCACTCTTCACGATCTCACTCTCACTCTCTCTCCACTCTTCACGCTCTCACTCTCACTCTCTCTCCTCTATTCACTATCTCACTCTCACTCTCTCTCCACTCTTCACGATCTCACTCTCACTCTCTCTCCTCTCTTCACGCTCTCACTCTCACTCTCTCTCCTCACATCACTATCTCACTCTCACTCTCTCTCTCTCTTCACGCTCTCACTCTCACTCTCTCCCCACTCTTCACAATCTCACTCTCACTCTCTCTCCACTCTTCACGATCTCACTCTCACTCTCTCTCCACTCTTTACGATCTCACTCTCAGTCTCTCTCCACTCTCCACGATCTCACTCTCACTCTCTCTCCACTCTTCACGATCTCACTCTCACTCTCTCTCCTCTCTTCACGAACTCACTCTCACTCTCTCTCCACTCTTCACGATCTCACTCTCACTCTCTCTCCACTCTCCACGATCTCACTCTCACTCTCTCTCTCTCTTCACGCTCTCACTCTCACTCTCTCTCCACTCTTCACGATCTCACTCTCACTCTCTCTCCACTCTTCACGCTCTCACTCTCACTCTCTCTCCAATCTTCACGATCTCACTCTCACTCTCTCTCCACTCTTCACGATCTCACTCTCACTCTCTCTCCACTCTCCACGATCTCACTCTCACTCTCTCTCCACTCTTCACGATCTCACTCTCACTCTCTCTCCACTCTTCACGAACTCACTCTCACTCTCTCTCCACTCTACACGATCTCACTCTCACTCTCTCTCCTCTCTTCATGATCTCACTCTCACTCTCTCTCCAATCTCTTCACGCTCTCACTCTCACTCTCTCTCCACTCTTCACGATCTCACTCTCACTCTCTCTCCTCTGTGTACGATCTCACTCTCACTCTCTCTCCTCTCTTCACGATCTCACTCTCACTCTCTCTCCTCTCTTGACGATCTCACTCTCACTCTCTCTCCACTCTTCACGATCTCACTCTCACTCTCTCTCCTCTCTTCACGATCTCACTCTCACTCTCTCTCCACTCTTCACGATCTCACTCTCACTCTCTCTCCTCTCTTCATGATCTCACTCTCACTCTCTCTCCCCTCTTCACGATCTCACTCTCACTCTCTCTCCACTTTTCACGATCTCACTCTCACTCTCTCTCTCTCTTCACGATCTCACTCTCACTCCACTCTTCACGATCTCACTCTCACTCTCTCTCCTCTCTACACGATCTCACTCTCACTCTCTCTCCTCTCTTCACGATCTCACTCTCACTCTCTCTCTCCTCTCTTCACGATCTCACTCTAACTCTCTCTCCTCTCTTCATGATCTCACTCTCACTCTCTCTCCTCTCTTCACGATCTCACTCTCTCTCTCTCTCCTCTCTTCACGATCTCACTCTCACTCTCTCTCCACTCTTCACGATCTCACTCTCACTCTCTCTCCACTCTTCACGATCTCACTCTCACTCTCTCTCCACTCTTCACGATCTCACTCTCACTCTCTCTCCTCTCTCCACGATCTCACTCTCACTCTCTCTCCACTCTTCACGATCTCACTCTCACTCTCTCTCCACTCTTCACGCTCTCACTCTCACTCTCTCTCCTCTGTTCACGATCTCACTCTCACTCTCTCTCTCTCTCTTCACGATCTCACTCTCACTCTCTCTCCACTGTTCACGATCTCACTCTCACTCTCTCTCTCCTCTCTTCACGATCTCACTCTCACTCTCTCTCCACTGTTCACGATCTCACTCTCACTCTCTCTCTCCTCTCTTCACGATTTCACTCTCACTCTCTCTCTCTCTTCACGCTCTCACTCTCACTCTCTCTCCAATCTTCACGATCTCACTCTCACTCTCTCTCCACTCTTCACGATCTCACTCTCACTCTCTCTCCACTCTTCACGATCTCACTCTCACTCTCTCTCCTCTGTTCACGATCTCACTCTCACTCTCTCTCTCTTCACGATCTCACTCTCACTCTCTCTCCTCTCTTCACGATCTCACTCTCACTCTCTCTCCACTCTTCACGATCTCACTCACACTCTCTCTCCTCTCTTCACGATCTAACTCTCACTCTCTCTCCACTCTTCACGATCTCACTCTCACTCTCTCTCCACTCTTCACGATCTCACTCTCACTCTCTCTCCTCTCTTCACGATCTCACTCTCACTCTCTCTCCACTCTTCACGATCTCACTCTCACTCTCTCTCTCCACTCTTCACGATCTCACTCTCACTCTCTCTCTCTCTTCACGATCTCACTCTCACTCTCTCTCCACTCTTCACGATCTCACTCTCACTCTCTCTCCACTCTTCACGATCTCACTCTCACTCTCTCTCCATTCACGATCTCACTCTCACTCTCTCTCTCTTCACGCACTCACTCCCACTCTCTCTCCACTCTTCACGATCTCACTCTCACTCTCTCCACTCTTCACGATCTCACTCTCACTCTCTCTCCACTCTTCACGATTTCACTCTCACTCTCTCTCCTCTCTTCACGATCTCACTCTCACTCTCTCTCCACTCTTCACGATCTCACTGTCACTCTCTCACCACACTTCACGCTCTCACTCTCACTCTCACTCCACTCTACGATCTCACTCTCACTCTCACCACTGTTCACGAGCTCACTCTCACTCTCTCTCTCCACTCTTCACGATCTCACTCTAATTCTCTCTCCACTCTTCACGATCTCACTCTCACTCTCTCTCCTCTCTTCACGATCTCACTCTCACTCTCTCCCCTCTCTTCACGATCTCACTCTCACTCTCTCTCCTCTGTTCACGATCTCACTCTCACTCTCTCTCCACTCTTCACGATCTCACTCTCACTCTCTCTCCTCTATTCACTATCTCACTCTCACTCTCTCTCCTCTATTCACTAACTCACTCTCACTCTCTCTCCACTCTTCACGATCTCACTCTCACTCTCTCTCCTCTCTTCACGATCTCACTCTCACTCTCTCTCTCTCCTCTATTCACTATCTCACTCTCACTCTCTCTCCACTCTTCACGATCTCACTCTCACTCTCTCTCCACTCTTCACGCTCTCACTCTCACTCTCTCTCCTCTATTCACTATCTCACTCTCACTCTCTCTCCACTCTTCACGATCTCACTCTCACTCTCTCTCCTCTCTTCACGCTCTCACTCTCACTCTCTCTCCTCTCATCACTATCTCACTCTCACTCTCTCTCTCTCTTCACGCTCTCACTCTCACTCTCTCCCCACTCTTCACGATCTCACTCTCACTCTCTCTCCACTCTTCACGCTCTCACTCTCACTCTCTCTCCACTCTTCACGATCTCACTCTCACTCTCTCTCCACTCTTTACGATCTCACTCTCAGTCTCTCTCCACTCTCCACGATCTCACTCTCACTCTCTCTCCACTCTTCACGATCTCACTCTCACTCTCTCTCCTCTCTTCACGAACTCACTCTCACTCTCTCTCCACTCTTCACGATCTCACTCTCACTCTCTCTCCACTCTCCACGATCTCACTCTCACTCTCTCTCTCTCTTCACGCTCTCACTCTCACTCTCTCTCCACTCTTCACGATCTCACTCTCACTCTCTCTCCACTCTTCACGCTCTCACTCTCACTCTCTCTCTCTCTTCACGCTCTCACTCTCACTCTCTCTCCACTCTTTACGATCTCACTCTCACTCTCTCTCTCTTCACGATCTCACTCTCACTCTCTCTCCTCTCTTCACGATCTCACTCTCACTCTCCCTCCACTCTTCACGATCTCACTCTCACTCTCTCTCCACTCTTTACGATCTCACTCTCACTCTCTCTCCAATCTTCACGATCTCACTCTCACTCTCTCTCTCCTCTCTTCATGATCTCACTCTCACTCTGTCTCTCTCTTCACGATCTCACTCTCACTCTCGCTCCACTCTTCACGATCTCACTCTCACTCTCTCCACTGTTCACGATCTCACTCTCACTCTCTCTCCAATCTTCACGATCTCACTCCCACTCTCTCTCTCTCTCTTCACGATCTCACTCTCACTCTCTCTCCTCTCTTCACGATCTCACTCCCACTCTCTCTCTCTCTCTTCAGGATCTCACTCTCACTCTCTCTCCTCTCTTCACGATCTCACTCTCACTCTCTCTCCACTCTTCACGATCTCACTCTCACTCTCTCTCCTCTGTTCACGATCTCACTCTCACTCTCTCTACACTCTTCACGATCTCACTCCCACTCTCTCTCTCTCTCTTCACGATCTCACTCTCTCTCTCTCTCTCTCTCTTCACGCTCTCACTCTCACTCTCTCTCCACTCTTCACGATCTCACTCTCACTCTCTCTCCTCTGTTCACGATCTCACTCTCACTCTCTCTACACTCTTCACGATCTCACTCCCACTCTCTCTCTCCCTCTTCACGATCTCACTCTCTCTCTCTCTCTCTCTCTTCACGATCTCACTCTCACTCTCTCTCCACTCTTCACGATCTCACTCTCACTCTCTCTCCTCTCTTCACGATCTCTCTCTCACTCTCTCTCCTATCTTGACGACCTCACTCTCACTCTCTCTCCTCTCTTCAAGATCTCACTCTCACTCTCTCTCCTATCTTCACGATCTCACTCTCACTCTCTCTCCACTCTTCACGATCTCACTCTCACTCTCTCTCTCTTCACGATCTCACTCTCACTCTCTCTCCTATCTTCACGATCTCACTCTCACTCTCTCTCCTCTCTTCACGATCTCACTCTCACTCTCTCTCCTATCTTCACGATCACACTCTCACTCTCTCTCCTCTGTTCACGATCTCACTCTCACTCTCTCTCTCTCTCTCCACTCTTCACGATCTCACTCTCACTCTCTCTCTCTCTTCACGATCTCACTCTCACTCTCTCTCCACTCTTCACGATCTCACTCTCACTCTCTCTCTCTCTTCACGATCTCACTCTCACTCTCTCTCCACTCTTCACGATCTCACTCTCTCTCTCTCTCCACTCTTCACGATCTCACTCTCACTCCACTCTTCACGAACTCACTCTCACTCTCTCTCCACTCTTCACGCTCTCACTCTCACTCTCACTCTCTCTCCACTCTTCATGATCTCACTCTCACTCTCTCTCCACTCTTCACGCTCTCACTCTCACTCTCTCTCCTCTCTTCACGATCTCACTCTCACTCTCTCTCCACTCTTCACGATCTCACTCTCACTCTCTCTCCACTCTTCACGATCTTACTCCCACTCTCTCTCTCCACTCTTCACGATCTCACTCTCACTCTCTCTCTCCTCTCTTCACGATCTCACTCTCACTCTCTCTCCACTGTTCACGATCTCACTCTCACTCTCTCTCCACTCTTCACGATCTCACTCTCACTCTTTCTCCTCTGTTCACGATCTCACTCTCACTCTCTCTCCAGTCTTCACGATCTCACTCTCACTCTCTCTCCTCTCTTCACGATCTCACTCTCACTCTCTCTCCTCTCTTCACGATCTCACTCTCACTCTCTCTCTCCTCTCTTCACGATCTCACTCTCACTCTCTCTCCACTCTTCATGATCTCACTCTCACTCTCTCTCCTCTCTTCACGATCTCACTCTCACTCTCTCTCCACTCTTCACGATCTCACTCTCACTCTCTCTCCACTCTTCATGATCTCACTCTCACTCTCTCTCCAATCTTCACGATCTCACTCTCACTCTTTCTCCTCTGTTCACGATCTCACTCTCACTCTCTCTCCTCTCTTCACGATCTCACTCTCAGTCTCTCTCCACTGTTCACGATCTCACTCTCACTCTCTCTCCACTTTTCACGATCTCACTCTCACTCTCTCTCCTCTCTTCACGATTTCACTCTCACTCTCTCTCCACTCTTCACGATCTCACTCTCACTCTCTCTCCACTCTTCACGATCTCACTCTCACTCTCTCTCCACTCTTCATGATCTCACTCTCACTCTCTCTCCACTCTTCACGCTCTCACTCTCTCTCCATTCTTCACGATCTCACTCTCACTCTCTCTCCATTCTTCATGATGTCACTCTCACTCTCTCTCCACTCTTCACGATCTCACTCTCACTCTCTCCACTCTTCACGATCTCACTCTCACTCTCTCTCCTCTCTTCACGATCTCACTCTCACTCTCTCTCCTCTCTTCACGATCTCACTCTCACTCTCTCTCCACTCTTCATGATCTCACTCTCACTCTCTCTCCTCTCTTCACGATCTCACTCTCATTCTCTCTCCTCTCTTCACGATCTCACTCTCACTCTCTCTCCTCTCTTCATGATCTCACTCTCACTCTCTCTCCACTCTTCACGCTCTCACTCTCTCTCCATTCTTCACGATCTCACTCTCACTCTCTCTCCATTCTTCATGATGTCACTCTCACTCTCTCTCCACTCTTCACGATCTCACTCTCACTCTCTCCACTCTTCACGATCTCACTCTCACTCTCTCTCCTCTCTTCACGATCTCACTCTCACTCTCTCTCCTCTCTTCACGATCTCACTCTCACTCTCTCTCCACTCTTCATGATCTCACTCTCACTCTCTCTCCTCTCTTCACGATCTCACTCTCATTCTCTCTCCTCTCTTCACGATCTCACTCTCACTCTCTCTCCACTCTTCATGATCTCACTCTCACTCTCTCTCCACTCTTCACGCTCTCACTCTCTCTCCATTCTTCACGATCTCACTCTCACTCTCTCTCCATTCTTCATGATGTCACTCTCACTCTCTCTCCACTCTTCACGATCTCACTCTCACTCTCTCCACTCTTCACGATCTCACTCTCACTCTCTCTCCTCTCTTCACGATCTCACTCTCACTCTCTCTCCTCTCTTCACGATCTCACTCTCACTCTCTCTCCACTCTTCATGATCTCACTCTCACTCTCTCTCCTCTCTTCACGATCTCACTCTCATTCTCTCTCCTCTCTTCACGATCTCACTCTCACTCTCTCTCCTCTCTTCACGATCTCACTCTCACTCTCTCTCTCCTCTCTTCACGCTCTCTCTCACTCTCTCTCCACTCTTCACGATCTCACCCTCACTCTCTCTCTCCACTCTTCACGATCTCACTCTCACTCTCTCTCTCCTCTCTTCACGATCTCACTCTCACTGTCTCTCTCCTCTCTTCACGATTTCACTCTCACTCTCTCTACTCTCTTAACGATCTCACTCTCACTCTTTCTCCTCTCTTCACGATCTCACTCTCACTCTCTCTCCACTCTTCACGATCTCACTCTCTCTCTCTCTCCTCTCTTCACGCTCTCACTCTCACTCTCTCTCCAATCTTCACGATCTCACCCTCACTCTCTCTCTCCACTCTTCACGATCTCACTCTCACTCTCTCTCTCTCTTCATGATCTCACGCTCACTCTCTCTCCACTCTTCACGATCTCACTCTCACTCTCTCTCCACTCTTCACGATCTCACTCTCTCTCTCTCTCCTCTCTTCACGATCTCACTCTCTCTCTCTCTCCTCTCTTCACGATCTCACTCTCACTCTCTCTCCACTCTTCACGATCTCACTCTCACTCTCTCTCTCTCTTCACGCTCTCACTCTCACTCTCTCTCCTCTCCTCACGATCTCACTCTCACTCTCTCTCCACTCTTCATGATCTCACTCTCACTCTCTCTCCACTCCTCACGATCTCACTCTCACTCTCTCTCTCCACTTTTCACGATCTCACTCTCACTCTCTCTCCACTCTTCACGCTCTCACTCTCACTCTCTCTCCTCTGTTCACGATCTCACTCTCACTCTCACTCCACTCTTCACGATCTCACTCTCACTCTCTCTCCACTCTTCACTCTCTCTCTCTCACTCTCTCTCTCCTCTCTTCATGATCTCACTCTCACTCTCTCTCCACTCTACGATCTCACTCTCACTCTCTCTCCACTCTTCACGATCTCACTCTCACTCTCTCTCCACTCTTCACGATCTCACTCTCACTCTCTGTCTCCTCTCTTCATGATCTCACTCTCACTCTCTCTCTCTCTTCACGCTCTCACTCTCACTCTCTCTCCACTCTTCACGATCTCACTCCCACTCTCTCTCTCTCTCTTCACGATCTCACTCTCACTCTCTCTCCTCTCTTCACGATCTCACTCTCACTCTCTCTCCTCTGTTCACGATCTCACTCTCACTCTCTCTCCTATCTTCACGATCTCACTCTCTCTCTCTCTCCACTCTTCACGATCTCACTCTCACTCTCTCTCCTCTCTTCACGATCTCACTCTCACTCTCTCTCCACTGTTCACGATTTCACTCTCACTCTCTCTCCACTCTTCACGTTCTCACTCTCACTCTCTATCCAGTCTTCACGATCTCACTCTCTCTCCTCTGTTCACGATCTCACTCTCACTCTCTCTCCTCTGTTCACGATCTCACTCTCACTCTCTCTCCACTCTTCACGATCTCACACTCACTCTCTCTCCACTCTTCACGATCTCACTCTCACTCTCTCTCCTCTGTTCACGATCTCACTCTCACTCTCTCTCTCCTCTCTTCACGATCTCACTCTCACTCTCTCCACTCTTCACGATCTCACTCTCACTCTCTCTCCTCTCTTCACGATCTCACTCTCACTCTCTCTCCTCTCTTCACGATCTCACTCTCACTCTCTCTCCTCTCTTCACGATCTCACTCTCACTCTCTCTCCACTCTTCACGATCTCACTCTCACTCCCTCTCCACTCTTCATGATCTCACTCTCACTCTCTCATCTCTTCACGCTCTCACTCTCACTCTCTCTCCACTCTTCACGATCTCACTCTCACTCTCTCTCCACTCTTCATGATCTCACTCTCACTCTCTCTCCTCTCTTCATGATCTCACTCTCACTCTCTCTCCACTCTTCACGATCTCACTCTCACTCTCTGTCCACTCTTCCCGATTTCACTCTCACTCTCTCTCCACTCTTCACGTTCTCACTCTCACTCTCTCTCTCTCTTCACGCTCTCACTCTCACTCTCTCTCCACTCTTCATGATCTCACTCTCACTCTCACTCTCTCTCTCTTCATGATCTCACTCTCACTCTCTCTCCACTGTTCACGATCTCACTCTCACTCTCTCTCCACTCTTTACGATCTCACTCTCACTCTCTCTCGAATCTTCACGATCTCACTCTCACTCTCTCTCTCCTCTCTTCACGATCTCACTCTCTCTCTTTCTCTCACTTCACGATCTCACTCTCACTCTCTCTCCACTCTTCACGATCTCACTCTCACTCTCTCTCTCTTCACGATCTCACTCTCACTCTCTCTCCTCTCTTCACGATCTCACTCTCACTCTCTCTCCTCTCTTCACGATCTCACTCTCACTCTCTCTCCACTTTTCACGATCTCACTCTCACTCTCTCTCTTCACGATCTCACTCTCACTCTCTCTCCACTCTTCACGATCTCACTCTCACTCTCTCTCCTCTCTTCACGATCTCACTCTCACTCTCTCTCCTCTATTCACTATCTCACTCTCACTCTCTCTCCTCTCTTCACGATCTCACTCTCATGCTCTCTCCTCTCTTAACGATCTCACTCTCACTCTCTCTCTCCTCTCTTCACAATCTCACTCTCACTCTCTCTCCACTCTTCACGATCTCACTCTCACTCTCTCTCTCTCTTCACGATCTCACTCTCACTCTCTCTCCACTCTTCACGATCTCACTCTCACTCTCTCTCCACTCTTCACCATCTCACTCTCACTCTCTCTCCTCTCTTCACGATCTCACTCTCACTCTCTCTCCACTCTTCACGATCTCACTCTCACTCTCTCCACTCTTCACGATCTCACTCTCACTCTCTCTCTCCTCTCTTCACGATCTCACTCTCACTCTCTCTCCACTCTTCACGATCTCACTCTCACTCTCTCCACTCTTCACGATCTCACTCTCACTCTCTCTCCACTCTTCACGATCTCACTCTCACTCTCTCTCTCCTCTCTTCACGATCTCACTCTCACTCTCTCTCTCTCCACTCTTCACGATCTCACTCTCACTCTGTCTCTCCTCTCTTCACGATCTCACTCTCACTCACTCTCTCCTCTCTTCACGATCTCACTCTCACTCACTCTCTCCTCTCTTTACGATCTCACTCTCACTCTCTCTCTCTCCACTCTTCACGATCTCACTCTCACTCTCTCTCCAATCTTCACGATCTCACTCTCACTCTCTCTCCTCTCTTCACGATCTCACTCTCACTCTCTCTCTCTCTTCACGATCTCACTCTCACTCTCTCTCTCTCTTCACGCTCTCACTCTCACTCTCTCTCTCCTCTCTTCACGCTCTCACTCTCACTCTCTCTCCACTCTTCACGTTCTCACTCTCACTCTCTCTCCTCTCTTCACGATCTCACTCTCTCCACTGTTCACGATCTCACCCTCACTCTCTCTCCTCTCTTCACGATCTCACTCTCACTCTCTCTCCACTCTTCACGATCTCACTCTCACTCTCTCTCCACTCTTCATGCTCTCACTCTCACTCTCTCTCTCTCTTCACGATCTCACTCTCACTCTCTCTCTCTCTTCACGATCTCACTCTCACTCTCTCTCCACTCTTCACGATGTCACTCTCACTCTCTCTCCACTCTTCACGATCTCACTCTCACTCTCTCCACTCTTCACGATGTCACTCTCACTCTCTCTCCTCTCTTCACGATCTCACTCTCACTCTCTCTCCTCTCTTCACGATCTCACTCTCACTCTCTCTCCACTCTTCTCGATCTCACTCTCACTCTCTCCACTCTTCACGATCTCACTCTCACTCTCTCTCCACTCTTCACGCTCTCACTCTCACTCTCTCTCTCTCTCTTCACGCTCTCACTCTCACTCTCTCTCTCCACTCTTCACGATCTCACTCTCACTCTCTCTCCTCTCTTCACGATCTCACTCTCACTCTCTCTCCTCTGTTCACGATCTCACTCTCACTCTCTCTCCTATCATCACGATCTCACTCTCACTCTCTCTCCTCTCTTCACGATCTCACTCTCACTCTCTCTCCACTGTTCACGATCTCACTCTCACTCTCTCTCCTCTCTTCACGATCTCACTCTCACTCTCTCTCCTCTGTTCACGATCTCACTCTCACTCTCTCTCCTATCTTCACGATCTCACTCTCACACTCTCTCCTCTTTTCACGATCTCGCTCTCACTCTCTCTCCTCTGTTCACGATCTCACTCTCACTCTCTCTCCTATCTTCACGATCTCCCTCTCACTCTCTCTCCTCTCTTCACGATCTCACTCTCACTCTCTCTCCACTGTTCACGATCTCACTCTCACTCTCTCTCCTCTCTTCACGATCTCACTCTCACTCTCTCTCCACTCTTCACGATCTCACTCTCACTCTCTCTCCACTCTTCACGATCTCACTCTCACTCTCTCTCCTATCTTCACGATGTCACTCTCACTCTCTCTCCACTGTTCACGATCTCACTCTCACTCTCTCTCCACTCTTCACGATCTCACTCTCACTCTCTCTCCACTCTTCACCATCTCACTCTCACTCTCTCTCCTCTCTTCACGATCTCACTCTCACTCTCTCTCCACTCTTCACGATCTCACTCTCACTCTCTCCACTCTTCACGATCTCACTCTCACTCTCTCTCTCCTCTCTTCACGATCTCACTCTCACTCTCTCTCCACTCTTCACGATCTCACTCTCACTCTCTCCACTCTTCACGATCTCACTCTCACTCTCTCTCCACTCTTCACGATCTCACTCTCACTCTCTCTCTCCTCTCTTCACGATCTCACTCTCACTCTCTCTCTCTCCACTCTTCACGATCTCACTCTCACTCTCTCCACTCTTCACGATCTCACTCTCACTCTCTCTCCACTCTTCACGCTCTCACTCTCACTCTCTCTCCTCTCTTCACGCTCTCACTCTCACTCACTCTCTCCTCTCTTCACGATCTCACTCTCACTCACTCTCTCCTCTCTTTACGATCTCACTCTCACTCTCTCTCTCTCCACTCTTCACGATCTCACTCTCACTCTCTCTCCAATCTTCACGATCTCACTCTCACTCTCTCTCCTCTCTTCACGATCTCACTCTCACTCTCTCTCTCTCTTCACGATCTCACTCTCACTCTCTCTCTCTCTTCACGCTCTCACTCTCACTCTCTCTCTCCACTCTTCACGCTCTCACTCTCACTCTCTCTCCACTCTTCACGATCTCACTCTCACTCTCTCTCCTCTCTTCACGATCTCACTCTCTCCACTGTTCACGATCTCACTCTCACTCTCTCTCCTCTCTTCACGATCTCACTCTCACTCTCTCTCCACTCTTCACGATCTCACTCTCACTCTCTCTCCACTCTTCATGCTCTCACTCTCACTCTCTCTCTCTCTTCACGATCTCACTCTCACTCTCTCTCTCTCTTCACGATCTCACTCTCACTCTCTCTCCACTCTTCACGATGTCACTCTCACTCTCTCTCCACTCTTCACGATCTCACTCTCACTCTCTCCACTCTTCACGATCTCACTCTCACTCTCTCTCCACTCTTCACGATCTCACTCTCACTCTCTCTCTCCTCTCTTCACGATCTCACTCTCACTCTCTCTCTCTCCACTCTTCACGATCTCACTCTCACTCTGTCTCTCCTCTCTTCACGATCTCACTCTCACTCACTCTCTCCTCTCTTCACGATCTCACTCTCACTCACTCTCTCCTCTCTTTACGATCTCACTCTCACTCTCTCTCTCTCCACTCTTCACGATCTCACTCTCACTCTCTCTCCAATCTTCACGATCTCACTCTCACTCTCTCTCCTCTCTTCACGATCTCACTCTCACTCTCTCTCTCTCTTCACGATCTCACTCTCACTCTCTCTCTCTCTTCACGCTCTCACTCTCACTCTCTCTCTCCTCTCTTCACGCTCTCACTCTCACTCTCTCTCCACTCTTCACGTTCTCACTCTCACTCTCTCTCCTCTCTTCACGATCTCACTCTCTCCACTGTTCACGATCTCACCCTCACTCTCTCTCCTCTCTTCACGATCTCACTCTCACTCTCTCTCCACTCTTCACGATCTCACTCTCACTCTCTCTCCACTCTTCATGCTCTCACTCTCACTCTCTCTCTCTCTTCACGATCTCACTCTCACTCTCTCTCTCTCTTCACGATCTCACTCTCACTCTCTCTCCACTCTTCACGATGTCACTCTCACTCTCTCTCCACTCTTCACGATCTCACTCTCACTCTCTCCACTCTTCACGATGTCACTCTCACTCTCTCTCCTCTCTTCACGATCTCACTCTCACTCTCTCTCCTCTCTTCACGATCTCACTCTCACTCTCTCTCCACTCTTCTCGATCTCACTCTCACTCTCTCCACTCTTCACGATCTCACTCTCACTCTCTCTCCACTCTTCACGCTCTCACTCTCACTCTCTCTCTCTCTCTTCACGCTCTCACTCTCACTCTCTCTCTCCACTCTTCACGATCTCACTCTCACTCTCTCTCCTATCTTCACGATCTCACTCTCACTCTCTCTCCTCTCTTCACGATCTCACTCTCACTCTCTCTCCTCTCTTCACGCTCTCACTCTCACTCTCTCTCCACTCTTCACGATCTCACTCTCACTCTCTCTCCTCTCTTCACGATCTCACTCTCACTCTCTCTCCTCTGTTCACGATCTCACTCTCACTCTCTCTCCTATCATCACGATCTCACTCTCACTCTCTCTCCTTTCTTCACGATCTCACTCTCACTCTCTCTCCACTGTTCACGATCTCACTCTCACTCTCTCTCCTCTCTTCACGATCTCACTCTCACTCTCTCTCCTCTGTTCACGATCTCACTCTCACTCTCTCTCCTATCTTCACGATCTCACTCTCACACTCTCTCCTCTTTTCACGATCTCGCTCTCACTCTCTCTCCTCTGTTCACGATCTCACTCTCACTCTCTCTCCTATCTTCACGATCTCCCTCTCACTCTCTCTCCTCTCTTCACGATCTCACTCTCACTCTCTCTCCACTGTTCACGATCTCACTCTCACTCTCTCTCCTCTCTTCACGATCTCACTCTCACTCTCTCTCCACTCTTCACGATCTCACTCTCACTCTCTCTCCACTCTTCACGATCTCACTCTCACTCTCTCTCCACTCTTCACGATCTCACTCTCACTCTCTCTCCTATCTTCACGATGTCACTCTCACTCTCTCTCCACTGTTCACGATCTCACTCTCACTCTCTCTCCACTCTTCACGATCTCACTCTCACTCTCTCTCCACTCTTCACCATCTCACTCTCACTCTCTCTCCTCTCTTCACGATCTCACTCTCACTCTCTCTCCACTCTTCACGATCTCACTCTCACTCTCTCCACTCTTCACGATCTCACTCTCACTCTCTCTCTCCTCTCTTCACGATCTCACTCTCACTCTCTCTCCACTCTTCACGATCTCACTCTCACTCTCTCCACTCTTCACGATCTCACTCTCACTCTCTCTCCACTCTTCACGATCTCACTCTCACTCTCTCTCTCCTCTCTTCACGATCTCACTCTCACTCTCTCTCTCTCCACTCTTCACGATCTCACTCTCACTCTGTCTCTCCTCTCTTCACGATCTCACTCTCACTCACTCTCTCCTCTCTTCACGATCTCACTCTCACTCACTCTCTCCTCTCTTTACGATCTCACTCTCACTCTCTCTCTCTCCACTCTTCACGATCTCACTCTCACTCTCTCTCCAATCTTCACGATCTCACTCTCACTCTCTCTCCTCTCTTCACGATCTCACTCTCACTCTCTCTCTCTCTTCACGATCTCACTCTCACTCTCTCTCTCTCTTCACGCTCTCACTCTCACTCTCTCCCTCCACTCTTCACGCTCTCACTCTCACTCTCTCTCCACTCTTCACGATCTCACTCTCACTCTCTCTCCTCTCTTCACGATCTCACTCTCTCCACTGTTCACGATCTCACTCTCACTCTCTCTCCTCTCTTCACGATCTCACTCTCACTCTCTCTCCACTCTTCACGATCTCACTCTCACTCTCTCTCCACTCTTCATGCTCTCACTCTCACTCTCTCTCTCTCTTCACGATCTCACTCTCACTCTCTCTCTCTCTTCACGATCTCACTCTCACTCTCTCTCCACTCTTCACGATGTCACTCTCACTCTCTCTCCACTCTTCACGATCTCACTCTCACTCTCTCCACTCTTCACGATCTCACTCTCACTCTCTCTCCTCTCTTCACGATCTCACTCTCACTCTCTCTCCTCTCTTCACGATCTCACTCTCACTCTCTCTCCACTCTTCTCGATCTCACTCTCACTCTCTCCACTCTTCACGATCTCACTCTCACTCTCTCTCCACTCTTCACGCTCTCACTCTCACTCTCTCTCTCTCTCTTCACGCTCTCACTCTCACTCTCTCTCTCCACTCTTCACGATCTCACTCTCACTCTCTCTCCTATCTTCACGATCTCACTCTCACTCTCTCTCCTCTCTTCACGATCTCACTCTCACTCTCTCTCCTCTCTTCACGCTCTCACTCTCACTCTCTCTCCACTCTTCACGATCTCACTCTCACTCTCTCTCCTCTCTTCACGATCTCACTCTCACTCTCTCTCCTCTGTTCACGATCTCACTCTCACTCTCTCTCCTATCATCACGATCTCACTCTCACTCTCTCTCCTCTCTTCACGATGTCACTCTCACTCTCTCTCCACTGTTCACGATCTCACTCTCACTCTCTCTCCTCTCTTCACGATCTCACTCTCACTCTCTCTCCTCTGTTCACGATCTCACTCTCACTCTCTCTCCTATCTTCACGATCTCACTCTCACACTCTCTCCTCTTTTCACGATCTCGCTCTCACTCTCTCTCCTCTGTTCACGATCTCACTCTCACTCTCTCTCCACTGTTCACGATCTCACTCTCACTCTCTCTCCTCTCTTCAAGATCTCACTCTCACTCTCTCTCCACTCTTCACGATCCCACTCTCACTCTCTCTCCACTCTTCACGATCTCACTCTCACTCTCTCTCCTCTCTTCACGATCTCACTCTCACTCTCTCTCCACTGTTCACGATCTCACTCTCACTCTCTCTCCACTCTTCACGATCTCACTCTCACTCTCTCTCCACTCTTCACGATCTCACTCTCACTCTCTCTCCTATCTTCACGATGTCACTCTCACTCTCTCTCCTCTGTTCACGATCTCACTCTCACTCTCTCTCCTATCTTCACGATCTCACTCTCACTCTCTCTCCTCTCTTCACGATCTCACTCTCACTCTCTCTCCTCTCTTTACGATCTCACTCTCACTCTCTCTCCTATCTTCACGATCTCACTCTCACTCTCTCTCCTCTCTTCACGATCTCACTCACTCTCTCTCCACTCTTCACGATCTCACCCTCACTCTCACTCCACTCTTCACGATCAAACTCTCACTCTCTCTCCTCTCTTCACGATCTCACTCTCACTCTCTCTCCTCTCTTTACGATCTCACTCTCACTCTCTCTCCTATCTTCACGATCTCACTCTCACTCTCTCTCCTCTCTTCACGATCTCACTCACTCTCTCTCCACTCTTCACGATCTCACCCTCACTCTCTCTCCACTCTTCACGATCTCACTCTCACTCTCTCTCTCTCTTCACGATCTCACTCTCACTCTCTCTCCTATCTTCACGATCTCACTCTCACTCTCTCTCCACTCTTCACGATCTCACTCTCACTCTCTCTCCACTCTTCACGATCTCACTCTCACTCTCTCTCCTATCTTCATGATCTCACTCTCTCTCTCTCCACTCTTCACGATCTCACTCTCACTCTCTCTCCACTCTTCACGATCTCACTCTCACTCTCTCTCCACTCTTCACGATCTCACTCTCACTCTCTCTCCACTCTTTATGATCTCACTCTCTCTCTCTCTCCACTCTTCATGATCTCACTCTCTCTCTCTCTCCTCTGTTCACGATCTCACTCTCACTTTCTCTCCTCTCTTCACGATCTCACTCTCACTCTCTCCACTCTTCACGATCTCACTCTCACTCTCTCTCTCCTCTCTTCACAATCTCACTCTCACTCTCTCTCTCTCTTCACGATCTCACTCTTACTCTCTCTCCTCTTTCCACGATCTCACTCTCACTCTCTCTCCACTCTTCACGATCTCACTCTCACTCTCTCTCCACTGTTCACGATCTCACTCTCACTCTCTCTCCACTCTTCACGATCTCACTCTCACTCTCTCTCTCTCTTCACGCTCTCACTCTCACTCTCTCTCTCCACTCTTCACGCTCTCACTCTCACTCTCTCTCCACTCTTCACGATCTCACTCTCACTCTCTCTCCTCTCTTCACGATCTCACTCTCACTCTCTCCACTTTTCACGATCTCACTCTCACTCTCTCTCCTCTCTTCACGATCTCACTCTCACTCTCTCGCCACTCTTCACGATCTCACTCTCACTCTCTCCACTCTTCACGATCTCACTCTCATTCTCTCTCTCCTCTCTTCACGATCTCACTCTCACTCTCTCCTATCTTCACGATCTCACTCTCACTCTCTCTCCTCTCTTCACGATCTCACTCTCTCTCTCTCTCCACTCTTCACGATCTCACTCTCACTCTCTCTCCACTCTTCACGCTCTCACTCTCACTCTCTCTCTCTCTCTTCACGCTCTCACTCTCACTCTCTCTCTCCACTCTTCACGATCTCACTCTCACTCTCTCTCCTCTCTTCACGATCTCACTCTCACTCTCTCCACTGTTCACGATCTCACTCTCACTCTCTCTCTCCACTCTTCACGATCTCACTCTCACTCTCTCTCCTCTCTTCACGATCTCACTCTCACTCTCTCTCCACTCTTCACGATCTCACTCTCACTCTCTCTCCACTCTTCACGATCTCACTCTCACTCTCTCTCCACTCTTCACGATCTCACTCTCACTCTCTCTCCACTCTTCACGATCTCACTCTCACTCTCTCTCCACTCTTCACGATCTCACTCTCACTCTCTCTCCTCTCTTCACGATCTCACTCTCACTCTCTCTCCTCTCTTCATGATCTCACTCTCTCTCTCTCCACTCTTCACGATCTCACTCTCACTCTCTCTCCACTCTTCACGATCTCACTCTCACTCTCTCTCCACTCTTCACGATCTCACTCTCACTCTCTCTCCACTCTTTACGATCTCACTCTCTCTCTCTCTCCACTCTTCACGATCTCACTCTCTCTCTCTCTCCTCTGTTCACGATCTCACTCTCACTTTCTCTCCTCTCTTCACGATCTCACTCTCACTCTCTCCACTCTTCACGATCTCACTCTCACTCTCTCTCTCCTCTCTTCACAATCTCACTCTCACTCTCTCTCTCTCTTCACGATCTCACTCTTACTCTCTCTCCTCTTTCCACGATCTCACTCTCACTCTCTCTCCACTCTTCACGATCTCACTCTCACTCTCTCTCCACTGTTCACGATCTCACTCTCACTCTCTCTCCACTCTTCATGATCTCACTCTCAATCTCTCTCTCTCTTCACGCTCTCACTCTCACTCTCTCTCTCCACTCTTCACGCTCTCACTCTCACTCTCTCTCCACTCTTCACGATCTCACTCTCACTCTCTCTCCTCTCTTCACGATCTCACTCTCACTCTCTCCACTTTTCACGATCTCACTCTCACTCTCTCTCCTCTCTTCACGATCTCACTCTCACTCTCTCGCCACTCTTCACGATCTCACTCTCACTCTCTCCACTCTTCACGATCTCACTCTCATTCTCTCTCTCCTCTCTTCACGATCTCACTCTCACTCTCTCCTATCTTCACGATCTCACTCTCACTCTCTCTCCTCTCTTCACGATCTCACTCTCTCTCTCTCTCCACTCTTCACGATCTCACTCTCACTCTCTCTCCACTCTTCACGCTCTCACTCTCACTCTCTCTCTCTCTCTTCACGCTCTCACTCTCACTCTCTCTCTCCACTCTTCACGATCTCACTCTCACTCTCTCTCCTCTCTTCACGATCTCACTCTCACTCTCTCCACTGTTCACGATCTCACTCTCACTCTCTCTCTCCACTCTTCACGATCTCACTCTCACTCTCTCTCCTCTCTTCACGATCTCACTCTCACTCTCTCTCCACTCTTCACGATCTCACTCTCACTCTCTCTCCACTCTTCACGATCTCACTCTCACTCTCCCTCCACTCTTCACGATCTCACTCTCACTCTCTCTCCACTCTTCACGATCTCACTCTCACTCTCTCTCCACTCTTCACGATCTCACTCTCACTCTCTCTCCACTCTTCACGATCTCACTCTCACTCTCTCTCCACTCTTCACGATCTCACTCTCACTCTCTCTCCACTCTTCACGATCTCACTCTCACTCTCTCTCCACTCTTCACGATCTCACTCTCACTCTCTCTCCACTCTTCACGATATCACTCTCACTCTCTCTCCACTCTTCACGATCTCACTCTCACTCTCTCTCCACTCTTCACGATCTCACTCTCACTCTCTCTCCACTCTTCACGATCTCACTCTCACTCTCTCTCCACTCTTCACGATCTCACTCTCACTCTCTCTCCACTCTTCACGATCTCACTCTCACTCTCTCTCCACTCTTCACGATCTCACTCTCACTCTCTCTCCACTCTTCACGATCTCACTCTCACTCTCTCTCCACTCTTCACGATCTCACTCTCACTCTCTCTCTCTCTTCACGATCTCACTCTCACTCTCTCTCCTCTCTTCACGATCTCACTCTCACTCTCTCTCCACTCTTCACGATCTCACTCTCACTCTCTCTCCACTCTTCACGATCTCACTCTCACTCTCTCTCCACTCTTCACGATCTCACTCTCACTCTCTCTCCAATCTTCACGATCTCACTCTCACTCTCTCTCCTCTCTTCACGATCTCACTCTCACTCTCTCTCTCCATTCTTCACGATCTCACTTTCACTCTCTTTCCATTCTTCACGATCTCACTCTCACTCTCTCTCTCTCTTCACGATCTCACTCTCACTCTCTCTCCAATCTTCACGATCTCACTCTCACTCTCTCTCCTCTCTTCACGATCTCACTCTCACTCTCTCTCCTCTGTTCACGATCTCACTCTCACTCTCTCTCCACTCTTCACGATCTCACTCTCACTCTCTCTCCAATCTTCACGATCTCACTCTCACTCTCTCTCCTCTCTTCACGATCTCACTCTCACTCTCTCTCCTCTGTTCACGATCTCACTCTCACTCTCCCTCCTCTCTGCACGATCTCACTCTCACTCTCTCTCTCTCTTCATGATCTCACTCTCACTCTCTCTCCACTCTTCACGATCTCACTCTCACTCTCTCTCTCTCTTCACGATCTCACTCTCACTCTCTCTCCTCTCTTCACGATCTCACTCTCACTCTCTCTCTCCTCTCTTCACTATCTCACTCTCACTCTCTCTCCAATCTTCACGATCTCACTCTCACTCTCTCTCCATTCTTCACAATCTCACGCTCACTCTCTCTCCTCTCTTCACGATCTCACTCTCACCCTCTCTCTCCACTCTTCACGATCTCACTCTCACTCTCTCTCCACTCTTCACGATCTCACTCTCACTCTCTCTCCACTCTTCACGCTCTCACTCTCACTCTCTCTCCACTCTTCATGATCTCACTCTCACTCTCTCTCCTCTCTTCACGATCTCACTCTCACTCTCTCTCCTCTCTTCACGATCTCGCTCTCACTCTCTCTCTCTCTCCTCTCTTCACGATCTCACTCTCAGTCTCTCTCCTCTCTTCACGATCTCGCTCTCACTCTCTCTCTCTCTCCTCTCTTCACGCTCTCACTCTCTCTCTCTCTCCTCTCTGTACAATCTCGCTCTCACTGTCTCCACTCTTCACGATCTCGCTCTCACTCTCTCTCCACTCTTCACGATCTCACTCTCACTCTCTCTCCACTCTTCACGATCTCACTCTCACTCTCTCCTCTCTTCACGATCTCGCTCTCACTCTCGCTCTTTCTCCTCTCTGTACGATCTCACTCTCACACTCTGTCTCCTCTTCCCCATCTAACTCTTGCATTTCAATCTCTGCTCACTTCCCTAAATGCTCCTTTCTCAGGCGTGACATTCACAGGTCACAGGTGCAGGTTGGAAATAGACATTTTTTTGTTGCCAAGTCTGTAATTCCCAATGATGAAGGGCCTCTGAATCGCGCTGGATATTGTCCGTTTATCTTGGCTGTCGCTCCTACTGCACATTTATGAATCCCCACAGACCAACGCCTCAGAAATCTGAGCTGGATTTTGTCTTTAACCATTCTGTATCGAACAAGAGAAAAGTTTATTTACAACTTCACGGCTATGATTTTAATCTTTTGACACAGTCGTTGGGAAGATTTACTAACAGAGCTGGTCATTAACTGAGTCTGTTACAATTGGTGCTTTTAACCAGTGATATTGGCTGAGCTTCCTACTGGGGTGAAAGGTCAATTACATCAAACAAGGTTACAGTTGCAAACTTCCTTTTCCTTCAGTTACTTTCGACTGGTTTGGTCTCATGCCCAAGGAAAATCTCACAATACCTTCCCGCTGCCGCTACACATCATCTAAGAGAAAGACTGTGGTCTGATAGGAGGAAGCAACACCATGAGGGACTGGAGATAGAGGGAGAGAGACTGAGGGATTGGAGATAGAGGGAGAGAGAGACAGAGGGATTGGAGATAGAGGGAGAGAGAGACTGAGGGATTGGAGATAGAGGGAGAGAGACTGAGGGATTGGAGATAGAGGGAGAGAGAGACTGAGGGATTGGAGATGGAGGGAGAGAGAGACTGAGGGATTGGAGATAGAGGGAGAGAGAGACTGAGGGATTGGAGATAGAGGGAGAGAGACTGAAGGATTGGAGATAGAGAGAGAGACTGAGGGATTGGAGATTGAGAGGGAGAGAGACTGAAGGATTGGAGATAGAGAGAGAGACTGAGGGATTGGAGATAGAGGGAGAGAGACTAAGGGATTGGAGATAGAGGGAGAGAGACTGAGGGATTGGAGATAGAGGGAGAGAGGCTGAGGGATTGGAGATAGAGGGAGAGAGAGACTGAGGGATTGGAGATGGAGGGAGAGAGAGACTGAGGGATCGGAGATAGAGGGAGAGAGAGACTGAGGGATTGGAGTTTGAGAGAGAGAGAGACTGAGGGATTGGAGATAGAGAGAGAGAGAGACTGAGGGATTGGAGATAGAGAGAGAGTGACTGAGGGATTGGAGATAGAGGGAGAGAGAGACTGAGGGATTGGAGATAGAGAGAGAGAGACTGAGGGATTGGAGATAGAGAGAGAGACTGAGGGATTGGAGATTGAGAGAGAGAGAGACTGAGTGATTGGAGATTGAGAGAGAGAGACTGAGGGATTGGAGATAGAGGGAGAGAGAGACTGAGGGATTGGAGATAGAGAGAGAGAGACTGAGGGATTGGAGATAGGGAGAGAGAGACTGAGGAATTGGAGATAGAGGGAGAGAGAGACTGAGGGATTGGAGACAGAGAGAGAGAGACTGAGGGATTGGAGATAGAGAGAGAGACTGAGGGATTGGAGATTGAGAGAGAGAGAGACTGAGGGATTGGAGATAGAGAGAGAGAGAGACTGAGGGATTGGAGATAGAGAGAGAGAGACTGAGGGATTGGAGATAGAGAGAGAGATTGAGGGATTGGAGATAGAGGGAGAGAGAGACTGAGGGATTGGAGATGGAGGGAGAGAGAGACTGAGGGATTGGAGATAGAGAGAGAGAGACACTGAGGGATTGGAGATAGAGAGAGAGACTGAGGGATTGGAGATAGAGTGAGAGAGAGACTGAGGGATTGGAGATAGAGAGAGAGAGAGAGACTGAGGGATTGGAGATAGAGGGAGAGAGACTGAGGGATTGGAGATAGAGGGAGAGAGGCTGAGGGATTGGAGATAGAGGGAGAGAGAGACTGAGGGATTGGAGATGGAGGGAGAGAGAGACTGAGGGATCGGAGATAGAGGGAGAGAGAGACTGAGGGATTGGAGTTTGAGAGAGAGAGAGACTGAGGGATTGGAGATAGAGAGAGAGAGAGACTGAGGGATTGGAGATAGAGAGAGAGAGACTGAGGGATTGGAGATAGAGGGAGAGAGAGACTGAGGGATTGGAGATAGAGAGAGAGAGACTGAGGGATTGGAGATAGAGAGAGAGACTGAGGGATTGGAGATTGAGAGACAGAGAGACTGAGGGATTGGAGATTGAGAGAGAGAGACTGAGGGATTGGAGATAGAGGGAGAGACTGAGGGATTGGAGATTGAGAGAGAGAGAGACTGAGGGATTGGAGATAGAGGGAGAGAGAGACTGAGGGATTGGAGATAGAGGGAGAGAGAGACTGAGGGATTGGAGATGGAGGGAGAGAGACACTGAGAGATTGGAGATAGAGGGAGAGAGAGACTGAGGGATTGGAGATAGAGTGAGAGAGAGACTAAGGGATTGGAGATAGAGGGAGAGAGAGACTGAGGGACTGGAGATAGAGGGAGAGAGAGACTGAGGGATTGGAGATAGAGGGAGAGAGACTGAGGGATTGGAGATAGAGAGAGAGAGACACTGAGGGATTGGAGATAGAGGGAGAGAGAGACTGAGGGATTGGAGATAGAGGGAGAGAGAGACTGAGGGATTGGAGATAGAGGGAGAGAGAGACTGAGGGATTGGAGATGGAGGGAGAGAGAGACTGAGGGATTGGAGATAGAGGGAGTGAGAGACTGAGGGATTGGAGATTGAGAGAGAGAGAGACTGAGGGATTGGAGATAGAGGGAGAGAGAGACTGAGGGATTGGAGATAGAGGGAGAGAGAGACTGAGGTATTGGAGATAGAGGGAGAGAGAGACTGAGGGACTGGAGATAGAGGGAGAGAGAGACTGAGGGATTGGAGATAGAGGGAGAGACACTGAGGGATTGGAGATAGAGGGAGAGAGAGACTGAGGGATTGGAGATAGAGGGAGAGAGAGACTGAGGGATTGGAGATAGAGGGAGAGAGACTGACGGATTGGAGATAGAGGGAGAGAGAGACTGAGTGATTGGAGATAGAGGGAGAGAGAGACTGAGGGATTTGAGATAGAGGGAGAGAGAGACTGAGGGATTGGAGATAGAGGGCGAGAGAGACTGAGGGATTGGAGATGGAGGGAGAGAGGGACTGAGGGATTGGAGATAGAGGGAGAGAGAGACTGAGGGATTGGTGATAGAGGGAGAGACACTGAGGGATTGGAGATTGAGAGAGAGAGAGACTGAGGGATTGGAGATAGAGGGAGAGAGAGACTGAGGGATTGGCGATAGAGGGAGAGAGAGACTGAGGGATTGGAGATAGAGGGAGAGAGAGACTGAGGGATTGGAGATAGAGGGAGAGAGACTGAGGGATTGGAGATAGAGGGAGAGAGAGACTGAGGGACTGGAGATAGAGGGAGAGAGAGACTGAGGGATTGGAGATAGAGGGAGAGAGAGACTGAGGGATTGGAGATAGAGGGAGAGAGGCTGAGGGATTGGAGATAGAGGGCGAGAGAGACTGAGGGATTGGAGATAGAGGGAGAGACTGAGGGATTGGAGATTGAGAGAGAGACTGAGAAATTGGAGATAGAGGGAGAGACACTGAGGGACTGGAGGTTGAGAGAGAGACACTGAGGGATTGGAGATTGAGAGAGAGAGAGACTGAGGGATTAGCGATTGAGAGAGAGACACACTGAGGGATTGGAGATTGAAAGAGAGACCTCTCAATCCTTTATTGCAAGCGGGTGGAGTATAAGAGTAAGGAAGACTTGCTACAATTGTACGAGGCCTTGGTGAGACCACACCTGGAATATTGTGCACAGTTTTGGTCTCCTTATCCAAGAAGGATATACTTGCCTTGGAGACTGTGCACTAGATTGATTCCTGGGATGAGAGGGCTGTCCTATATATTCTGGAATTTAGAATAATGAGTCTTTGGAGTTCTCTGCCCCAGAGGGTCATGGATGCTGAATCGTTGAGTATATTCAAGGCTGAGATCGATAGATTTTTGGACTCATGGGGAATCAAGGGATATGGAGATTGGGCGGGAAAGTGGAGTTGAGGTCGATGATCAGTCATGATCTTATTGAATGGTGGAGCAGGCTCGAGGGGCTGAATGGTCTACTCCTGCTCCTAATTCTTATGATTCTTAAACTTGGTTTCTATTCCCTTGAGTTTAGAAGATTAGAGAGATGATCTAATTGAGGTGTCTTTTTGTTGGGTAAGGGTATTAAGGGATACAGAACCAAGGCGGGTAGATGAAGTTGAGGTACAGATCAGCCAGGATCTCATTGAATGGCGGAACAGGCTCGAGGGGCTGAGTGTCTCCTCCTGAACCCAGAGGTAGTGAGGCCAGATGTTGTATGTCCCCCTCCCACTCCCACCACAGCCACCTGGGCTGAGATGGAGCGGTGTATCGAACTCTGGTTCCTGAGGCTCTCTCCCTGACCTTGGGGGAGCAGGCAGGAGCGCCGCACCCGGAGGAACACTTCACTCAGGTGGGAAAGTTCCCCGGGGCACTTCGGAAAGACTTGACTGCTCGTATCGGGGTTCTCGGAAAACAGCTTTATTGAGGTAGAATGGGTGAGTTCATCTGTGTGGGTGAGGGGTAAAGCTGTGAACATCCTTCCCTTCCTCCCCCCCCCACCCCGGGAGAGAATTGACGTATTACTTCCATCGGTCTAGACTGCCGCAACCCATTAAGGAATAATTACAGAAAGTCGTGACATTCACGATGAGTCGGAATATCAGAGAGAAGCAAAAATCTAATTAAAAGACCCTTCAGCAGCGGGGAAACAGGAGCCTCCGCGAGGCGGCCCATCAAACCTAGTGTCTGGTTGCAGGGTCTAATTGCTCGGTCGTGGTTTTCACTGTGACGAGGCCTTCTGAATGCTTTGAGCCACAGGCCGGCCTCCTGCTCATGGGCCTTTGCGGATCGGGCACAGCCCAGGGAGAGGCTGCAGGCTGTGGATTGGGAGCGCCTCGCTCATAGGCCCGGCTTTCCGCCTCCCCTTGCCCCACACACGCACACTCTCCCCCTCCCGGGGCACAGATGGATCTTTGATCTCACTCAGCGCCGCTCATAGTGCGGGGGTGCGGTGGTAGCCCGGCGGATTAGCTGAATTCTTTTTGCGAGGGCGATCTACGTTGAGGCACAGGTGGTTTATCCGAGGGGTAGGGCTCGGCCGTGTCAGCTCTCTGATGGTGATTTTCGTTTCACAGTTTTCAAAGTTCAAAACTGTAAAACGGAAGAATAAATATCCCATGCTTCTCCCCAGCCGGAACAGATAATCAGAAAGAGAATTCAGATCTTTCCGACTTTTGGCCACTCCAGACAGCACAGGATGGAGCCTGATGTGTAGGCCTCAGCACCACAACATATGATCAAATGGTGAGAATGTGGAACTCGCTACTACAGGGAGTGGTTGAGGCGAGGGTGGGGGTGGGGGGTGGGAGTGGGGGTGGGTGGTGGGAGTGGGGGCGAGGGTGGGAGTGGGGGTGGGGTGGGAGTGGGGGTGGTGTGGGGTGGGGGTGAGGGTGGAGTGGGGGTGGGGGTGGGAGTGGGGTTGGGTGTGGGGTGGGGGTGAGGGTGGGAGTGGGGTGGGGGTGGGGTGGGAGGTGGGGGTGGGGGGTGGGAGTGGGGGTGAGGGTGGGAGTGGGGGTGGGGGTGGGAGTGGGGGTGGGAGTGGGGTTGGGTGTGGGGTGGTGGGTGAGGGTGGGAGTGGGGTGAGGGTGGTGGTGGGGGTAGGGGTGGGGGTGAGGGTGTGGGTGAGGGTGGGGGTGGGAGTGGGGTTGGGTGTGGGGGTGGGGGTGAGGGTGGAGTGGGGGTGAGGGTGGTGGTGGGGGTAGGGGTGGGGGTGAGGGTGTGGGTGAGGGTGGGGGTGGAGTGGGGTTGGGTGTGGGGTGGGGGTGAGGGTGGGAGTGGGGGTGAGGGTGGTGGTGGGGGTAGGGGTGGGGTTGAGGGTGTGGGTGAGGGTGGGGTGGGAGTGGGGTTGGGTGTGGGGGTGGGGGGTGAGGGTGGGGAGGTGGGGTGGGGTGAGGGTGGTGGTTGGGGGTAGGGGTGGGGGGGGGTGAGGGTGTGGGTGGGGGTGAGGGTGGGAGTGGGGTTGGGTGTGGGGTGGGGGTGAGGGTGGGAGTGGGGTGGGGTTGAGTGTGGGGTGAGGGTGGTGGTGGGGGTGGGGGTGGGGGTGAGGGTGTGGGCGAGGGTGGGGGTGGGAGTGGGGGTGGGAGTGGGGGTGGGAGTGGGGGTGGAGGCGGGTTGGGTGTGG